>NW_009194939.1:523-24615 GCF_000690835.1 Fulmarus glacialis | reverse complement strand
ATTCTATGATTCTATGATTCTATTTAGGAGCAAGATCCTGGAGCTATGGTTCACACATTCACGAATCTTTGAACTCAATGTTCAGCAATAGTCAAAAAAGCAAATCACAAATTGTGCATTATTGCATTGTTATAAGGAAAGTAATATAAAATAAAATAAAGAGCATCATTAGGTCACAGAAATACATAGATTACCTTTCAAATAGTGTGTACAGCCTACCTCAAACATACAGAATTGAAAGGGTTCAAAAGTGACAACAAGGCTGATCAATGTATTGAACTGTTTCCATAACACGGACAACTAAGCCCGTTAGAAGTCTTCAGTCTGCGAAAGAGACCACTGTGGCAATAACACAAGGAAATGTATAAAATCGTGAGTGTAGGTAAGATGTTTAGAAGATGTACTGTTAGCTGTTTCTTGCAATGTAAGAACCAGGTAATACCAGAAGGACACCAGTAAGTGCAAAGCTGCTAAAAGTAATTTAGCTATGATTCTTCTTGCCACAGCATGCTGTACAGTGCTGACGGAGAGAATGAAGAGTTTTATGAAGGAGAAACCTACTAAGGATGACAACAATGCCTAAAACCAGAGAAACTTTATCAGGCTCTGGAAGTTCCTGAGCTAACAATAGTTCGAGCCCAAAAGGAAAGTAGCATGTATGTTCATGATTATCCCTGTATTCTCCCACAGGCATCTGCTCTTAGCTGCTAACACAGCCAGGATATTGGACTAGACGGTCATTGATCTGATCCTGTACAGCTACTCATGTGTTTTTGCTTCCTTTAATCTAGAAGAACATCTAACATTTTTCCTTACAAGACAGTATACCATCAACACACAAGAATTAGATCAGCAATTTTGATTGATAACTTAGTTTACTTTCCAATTGGATAAGCGTATCATCAGAAACATCAGTAATTTATCCTTTCTGTACTATGTCCTTATTACAAACAGCGTAAAAGGAAACAATTTCAGCAGCAAATGAAAACAGATCAAAGTAACAGATGCCCTGCTAAGGGCATTACTTTTAAAACACAGAAGTATTTTGATCATCATTGTAAATCTGGTCTTCAGAAGAAAAAGGTACCATAGCTACCATATGATTAAAAGTCATGTCATAGTTGCCATTGATTTTTCTAGCTCTTTACTGTTCTTCACATTAGGATCTTACCTGCCTCTTTAGAAAGTACAATATTTGTAAAGTTAAAACCAATATAGAAAAATTACAGTAGCAAGTAAAAATGTCAATGTACTTAGCATCTCTAATACTACTTTCAAAGTACACACAGTACATAGCACCCAAAGATAACTAAAGTTCTAAAGAAACACTAACGGATTCTACTCCTTTATCATCACTGAATGAGAAAAGGTTGAATTGCTTCCAGGATTCAGTTACACAACCTTTCAAAGAAGCTATGGGCAGAAATAACAAGGTAAAAATGTTCCAAGATTTTGTTCTTATGTCCCATACAGGTAAAAAACCAGAGGCCCAAATCCACTATCCCACAACTGTTCTATGTCAATACCGAGAAGTACGTATGTTATCTTCTCCTCCTATAGAGTATTCTGTTTGTATGTTATTTCATCTGAAAAACTGCTGGGCAAGTGCAGCTTCAGAGTGCTTATAAAACTTTTTGGAGACAGGGCAAATAAAGGAAATTTTTTTTATATATATATATGTATTTGGAAGTTACAAAAATGAAATCAACAGAACTGACACTAAAGACAGTAATGTCTAGCTTTTAAAATATTGACTTTCGTATTATTTTTCAAGTTATATTGATGACATTGATCACATTCCTTCTCATTTCCATGCCTCTGATTTCTTTGCTATTAATGTTAATCTGTCAACAAATAAAAGCTGAGTTTCCAAAGTTCAATTTAAATTTTGAATCAACTGGCCTATACTCTTTCCATACAATGTAATAGATAATGAGTTGAATTATGATCTAATAAAAGTTCTTATAAAATAAGCAAGCAATAAACCATTGAAATTTCCATGGAAAAGAGAGGTCATCTACAGGGTACATGAGGACCAAGAGTTCAGGGATCTGTAAATAATGAAGTATCATCTGCTCCTGAAACAGTAAAATCATCCTACACTTAGCATCGGATTTGCTCCCTCACCCTGCCAGTTCTGTGAATTTGTAGCACAAATTTGTGCTGTACGGAATTACATTTCCTGTCAAGGGCATTTCTCAAAGCCTCAATTCCTTGGCAACTGTGTTTTCACAGTAATACCAGGGTGTGGTCTTCCTCCACTATCAGCTTTTTCAAAAAGTTCTAAAGTAAACCTTAGCATAGCAACACTATGGGTTTTGTGCAGTTAAATCCTGAAATACTTTTCTAATTTATGTATTTTACACCAGGGAGGTTTAAAAAACAAGTCTTTTAATCTTTACTACAATATAATTTCTGTCTAAATGCATTTGCAAGATAACTCACAGAAATCAGTCCTATTCAACTTGAATAAGCTATGCATGTAATTTTGTTGTATTTTTTCTATACTGAAAATATTTATTTTTTAAAGATTAATTATACTGATAATACTTACGCGCAACTGGATCCTGGGAAACAGTCCAAATAATAATGATACTTTTTTTTTTTAAAATACAGGAATATCTTGTTTTGTCAAGTTAATTCAATCAGTGTAAATATACCAGGCAATTGAAAAAATACAGACTATAGCAAATACTCCAGTGAGACTGTGTGTTTATTATAAAAAGGAAATCCTTATTACAAGTATCTGGTACTTGTAATTCCAGATAATTCTAATACAAGCAAACATTGTTTGTTTTTTTTATTCAAAAGAAATGATGAGTTTAAGTACATGAAACTTTCTTTACAGTACAAATATTAGGGGGATTATGCCCTACGTTGCAGTATGTCATTTTGGGCAAAACTGCAGTCAGCCACGACTAAGAATTCTACAATCTGGGATAACTAAATGATCAACTTAATGTTATTTCTCTTTAAAACCCACTGATGTTTGCAAGCTATTTTTCTTTATCTTTGTAAGATAAGGATACAAAGAGAAACATCAACAAAACTCTCTGTCAAGAAAGATTTAAAAAGATAGCAGGGCAAGGTCTCATGATGGGAAAGTTTGGTCAGACTATCATGCCCAAGCTGTCACAAAAATTCAGTCTTCAATCCATACAGCTCACTGAGCAGTTGTCTTCACATTACAAGACACAAATATGAAAATACAGAGCCACATTACACAGCATATTTTAAAACGAATGGCACAACAATTTGATAAGTGTTTCTCAGAAGTACATACAACCCTCCTAAGCAAAGAGAAATTAAAAACTCACCATCACTGAGATCTTGCAGAAGGTTTTCTTGGCATGAAAAGTCCAGCTTCACTTTAATGTTTACAGTAAATGTTGCAATCTTTCCAGGTTTTAGAGGAAACTGGGAGAGGGTATCTTCTAGCTTCCAACTCAAGAAGTCCCCATACAGCTTCTCTGTATTAAAATAAGTAAATATTTCATAAGCATAACTCCTGTGTTAAGGAAGTGTAAGTTTATAACTATTGTAGAGAGTATTAACTGATTTGTCATTTTTTGTTTAAATTCCAAAATATTTACAATTAAGGCATTAAAACTTAATGTAACACTAGAAAGGTATTAGAGAGTTTACTGACATTGGACCTGGAAGCACGTAGATCACAAAGCTCAAAATACGAATTTATGTGAAGACCACTACCAGAAAAAAAAAAATTGTACAATAGGCAGCATTAAATATACACTTTGAATACAGCCTGAAGGGGACCTGGAAGTTCATATGGTTTTGAATCATACAGACTTCAATTCAGGAAATGTCACATGAATGCAAAAACATTTCATCAAAACATTACACCAAAATAAATCAGTTACAATTCTGAAGCACCTGTAACATCATTATTTAGTTACTTATTGAGCCATGGAGAAGGCTGGGAAGACTACTGGCTTTCATTTTTTTATAAAATAAAGTCCTTTGTGGAAACTGAGAAGCATGAAGTATACAAGACCCAAACATTAAGGATGCTGCCAGACAGGATTAGTTTGTGTTAAAAGATACTTGTTTAATAAATTATTTATCTTCGGTCCATATGAAATAGGGGATCTGCAATTATTAGCTCCTCTCTCCTAAGCCTAACATGCCAGAAGATAATATGAGAAAAAACCCCAATATTTACTGTTCATCAATGTAATCAATACATTGACATACTATATCCAGTTATTCAGTCTCCTCAGTACTCCAGTAACATCAAAAGATTCATCTTGAAATAAAGAGGAGCGGAGGGTTAAATCCACTTCAGGAAGAAGGGTGAGTTAGTTATGTGTTATTTCAAGCTCTGAAGTATGCCAAAAGCTAGAGTCACAGATATTTAAGTACCTTCAGCAAAAGCAATCAAAAAAGTGATATTTATGAACTTTACGCAAGATAAAATGTTTTTTTTTTTAGAATGACAGAAAAGGTTGTTACATACTAGAATGGTACAGTAACACAGTGACTTCTTCCTGACTTAATCTTACTTCAGATACTAAATAGACACAACAAATATCTGCTAGTATCTTATTTCTTTTATGCACTTCATGAATGATCCCTGGGGTTGGGGGAATCACTTAATCTCTCAGTTCTTCACTTCTAATGCATTTTATGGGGTCTGGCTGAGATGGAGTTAATTTTCTTCACAGCAGCCTATATGGTGCTGTGTTTTGCATCTGTGACTAAAACAGTGTTGATAATGCACCAGCTTTTTGGCTATTGCTGTGCAGTACTTGCATGGCATCAGGGCTTTCTCTTTTCCCACTCTGCCTTGCCAGCAAGTAGGCCAGCAGTGCGCAAGAAGCTAGAAGGCAACACAACCAGGACAGCTGAACCAGACTAACCAAAGGGATATTCCATGCCATAAAATATCATTTTGTTTTGGTTTTTTCTTCCTCTTTCATTTGCATCTTTATGTCTACTTAGGAGTTTTCTCACTTTTGCCCTTCCGATTCTCTTCCCCACCCCGCTGGGGGAGAGGATGGGTGAAGTAAGCAAGCAACTGGGTGGGGACTTCGGTTCTGGCCAGGGTCAACCCACCACACGAATTCATTAATACCTGCAGGACCATACGATGTTAAACACTGCAGAAAAGTCTATTAATACATAAAATAAACATGCTGGTTTGACTGGCAGAATCCTAAAAATATATTGATTAATTTATTGTAGCAATGCATACTATCTCCAAAGTACACTGAAGAATTCTTCTAAATCCTCATTTAAACACCATTTGAGCACTGCTTCCGTAACATGGGGACCACTGAAAGTCACACGGTTCATCTCTACTTCATACCAGGCTACTGTATTTAAGAGCAAGTTAGCGTATTGTCATTTCAGAGTCTTTCCAAAGCCATCATCTAAGATCCATGTGTGAGAAAACGGGGTGGGAAGACTGCCTCAACAACTACAATCTAGAATTAAGGATCTTTCAAAAAAAGTAATTAGAATTCCAGTCCAAACTTTGTTGATTTGCGCAGAAACAACTGCATCTAGGGAAGGAAAAAACAGTGAATATTTTTCCATTAACTTCTACCTAAACAATAACTGCTTTGCCTGAGATATATTTTTCTCACAGACCATCAATTGTTGTCTTGTGTCTTTCCACATCAAATCAGTATTACAGACTTCTATTATAGACTTGGACGGGGCTCTGAGCAACCTGATCTAGTTGAAGATGTCCCTGCCCACAGCAGGGGGGTTGGACTAGGTGACCTTTAAAGGTCCCTTCCAACCCAGACTATTCTGTGATTCTATGATCCTTTGTAAGAGCAAAGATGAGGTAAAAATAAAAAAATCCTCCTAATAATTGTTTCTTTAAAGTCACCTCTACCTCATCTAATCATTTAGCTGCAACCACATCTGATTTTCTTCTATTTTCAAGAAAAGAAGTAGCTTAGCAAGTACAGCAATCTCTATAGCCTTTTCCTGATAAGTAAAAACATAATATGCTAAAGAGATGTTTTTCCTCAGTGTAAGCAAAGAAGAATGACATATCCCAAGCACTTGAGTGTATCTTCAGTTTAATGAACAAATCGTTTCCAAAATGTATTTTCATTAAGTAGCAGATTTATGTGAAGACATTATGAGTGAAAAGACTTTCCAAGTGAGAATAGCCCTTGCAGATACTCTCTAATTTAACACCTGTAATTACAAGACAAGGTCTAAATCATCAAGCTAAAAGTTAAACTGCAGAGAAAAATCTAGTTTATATTTATCTGACACTGGTTTATAGTTTAATAATGTTTTCTTCATCTTGTTCAGTAATCATTATTACAGTGAATAATACTATGGCATAGGGTTTCAAACCTTTCAGTTCAGTGGGAAAGACTCTTATTTGGAGCATGCCTGCATTCAGTTGTTTCTAGAGTCCAAAATTTGTGTTTAGCAACCAACTGAAGATACCAGTGACTTTTAGTCAAGAGTTTAAATTAGTAACTTGTTTTATCATTCTAATGGATACTAAATCACTAAAATATCATATAATAGCCTACCCACAATATAACTTTGGGTTACCCTAACCCAATCTAACTCTTAACAGATTTTAACGTCTGCCAAAAAAAAATCCACACTGGAATTTTGCATAGAGAAACTCAATAGAAAAGCAAGTCTTTCAAGACCACAAGAACCTCAGTTCCTCAATTCTTTTGAATCTTAAGTTCGCAGGTAAATCTGACTTTTTGCTATGTTTCTCATTTTCCTAATTTAATCTCTTTCAAAAGATGCACAAATGGTTTATTTTAATGTAAGCACATCTATAAAATTCTTTATGGAAATAATTTAACTCTTTGGGTATTTAACTTTACATGGCTATTAAAACCATTATGAGAAGCCATAATCTGTTTTTACCTTTCCACCATCACAAATTCATGCTATTGTACAGAAAAACACGTATTAGGACTGTTACCATTTTTCTCAAAATTATTTCCTCTTAAGATAACCAGTCAAGAAACACAACCATAAAATGATGAATTTAAGAATCACTTAACTTAAATAGGAACAAATTCAAATTAGACTAGCAATTTGTATTTTAGTATTTGGTATATTTGAACATTAGTATCTCAATTGCATAGACTGCAAAGGGATAGAATTTATGCGTACCAAGATTTTAATTTCTTTTTTACTCTTCATAAAATGGACATTTATAGGACAGTGGAGACAAGGACATTGGGCCTACAAGAAAGCTTGAGAGGGACTTTTTACAAAGGCATGTAGTGATAGGACATGCAGTAATGGCTTTAAACTGAAAGAGGGTAGATTTAGATTAGTTATAAGGAATTCTTCACTATGAGGGTGGTGAGGCACTGGCACAGGTTCCCCAGAGAAGTTGTGGATGCCCCATCCCTGGAAGTGTTCAAGGCCAGGCTGGATGGGGCTTTGAGCAACCTGGTCTAAGTGGAAGGTGTCCCTGCCCAAGGTCTTTAAAGTCCCTTCCAACCCAAACCATTCTATGATTCTATGATTTCTTTCAATAACAATGTTTAAGGCTATCAGCATTTAATTGTTGTGCAAATTACATCCACCACTTGATCATATTCATTTCCAGAGAGTTAATCTTGACTAGATTCCAAAATAATTTTGGGGGAGTAATAATGTCAAAGGCCAGAAACTCAAAAGGACCTCACAAAATCAAGTGAGTAGACAAAAAAATGGACTTCAATATACATAAAGTTAAAAAATGCATCTTGGGGGGGGAGGGGGAGAGGAAGTATGAGCCATGCATGGTATGTTGATCTTGGAACTGGCAGTTACAACTCCAGAAATAAACCCTAGAGTCACCATCCATGGTCCTCTGGAATCATCAGCTTAGTGAACAGCAACAGGGGAAAAAAAAAAAAAAACAACAAACCCAAAACCCAACAAAACATAGGTCATCATTAGGAAGGATACTGAGAGCAAGTCAAAGGGGGGCATTTTGCCACTGCGTAAAACCTTGGTGTGCTCACATCCTAAGTGTTATTTGCAGTTCTGGTCTCTGTACTGCAAGGAGGACATATTAGAGCTAGAGACAGTCCAAAGAAGGGTAGATAAAATGATCAAGGGGGTGGAGCAGCTGCCATGTGAGCAGATATTAAAAATGCTGGGACCCTTCAGTTTGAACAAAAGGCTGAGTAGGGGAAGATGACTATAGTTTACAAAAATTACAAAGATGGCGGATAAAGTGAACGCAGAACTGTTGTTCACTAAATTCCCTGAGAACTGGGAGCACTTGATAATCAACTAGTAGGAGATCAGATTAAAACAGATACAGCACTTCTCTACCCAGCTGGTAGTGAACTTCTGGAATCTGTTGCTGCAGTACCAGCAGCTTCAGAATAGGATTAGGCAAATTCATGGGTAAGTTCACAAAGGGCTACTGAAAAGGAATATGTATGTACAGCAGCTACAGATGCTAAGCAAGCACAACAGAAACACCACAACAGTGGCAAGACTTGCATGCTCTCCCTAAGCAGCATCTCCTAATGTCCTGTGACTACTGAACTAGATGTAGGACATTTCTTAAATTGTTATGCCTTTGTCTTTCTGTGGGAGAAAGGGACAGGATGGGACTGAATCCTCTATTAACCACAGCATTATGATGTGCAGACAGCCTCAAAATTGCAAAATGAACTTAAAGCATCAGAGACACTGTACATACGTGGAATAGTGTTCTGAGCACAGTTGTGCATTCCTGACAAACAGAGATTTACAAAAAACCACAGGAGGATAAAAAGATGCAGTTTAGCCTGGAGGTGCAGTGAGATGCTAGCAACGCTACTGGCAGTTTAATTAAAACACTTTTAAAGAGTTTAAAAGTAAGGACAAAAGGAAACAAAGAGAAAGAAAAACATAACAGACTACAGCTGAAAGGTGAAGTCTGGGTAGAATATAACTAAACTGCTGCTTTGCAAGCTGAGCAGTTGAAAGGAAATAAAAATGCAAGAGCAGTTTCCAGCTAGCACAGAAGGATGAGACCAGAGTACGCCACATCTCTGATTCGACATGCACAAAGGTATACTGAATGCAAGTACGAGGAGACACTTGAAGATAGAAATATGATGTGCTTCAAGGCAACTGTCCTGGTTTCAGCTGGGAGAGAGTTAATTTTCTTCCTAGTAGCTGGTATAGTGCTGTGTTTTGGATTTAGTAGGAGAATAATCTTGATGGCACACTGATGTTTTGGTTGTTTCTGAGTGGTGTTTACACTAGTCAAGGACTTTTCAGCTTCCCATGCTCTGCCAGGTGCACAAGAAGCTGGGAGGGGGCACAGGCAGGACAGCTGACCCAAACTGGCCAAAGGGGTATTCCATACCATGTGATGTGATGCTCAGTATATAAACTGGGCGGAGTTGGCCCGGGGGCAGCGATCACTGCTTGGGGACTGGCTCGATCGGTGGTGGTGAGCAATTGCATCGTGCATCAGTTGCTTTGTATATTCTATTGTTATCATTATCATCATTATTATTATTACTACTATTTTACTTTATTTTATTTCAATTATTAAACTGTTCTTATCTTAACCCACGAGTTTTCTCACTTTTACTCTCCTGATTCTCTCCCCATCCCACTGCGGGGGTAGGGGAGTGAGCGAGCAGCTGTGTGGTGTTTAGTTGCTGGCTAGGATTAAACCACAACAGCAACAAAGCTCTTCAGACTTATGTGATAATCTGCACATCTGATTCTTGACGCCTCACCAGCTGAAGTATGTATTCCTAGCAGAATACACAGGACCTCAAAATAACTATCAGTTCTAAATGCATAGGCATTGGTATTCATACATCTTAACTTCTCAAGTGCATGAAATTCTAATAAAAATGAAAGTTGCGTATTTAGCACTGCAGAGTATCCGACACCTTTTTTTAAAATGAGGAACTGTGGGGTGTGCACTCTAGAATTATGGAGATAAAAGCACTAATAGTTCATCAGCTCGTAGGCAGTGTACTGATATTAATTTTCCTTTGAGATTGGCCTCTTTCGAAGTGAGGAGACAACCCAGAATATTTTGAATTCAGACCTGGTAGATAGAAATTAATTTGCAGGACTTGTTATGTTCTTCACAATGTAAATGTATCTAGCAGAGTTTCCTCTAGGCAATTAGCCAGTATCCCCAAAAGGAGAACAAAAACTGCTCTAAAATCATGAACCATTTGACATTTATCCTATGAGTGGAAAAAAGAGTTAGTAAGAATCATACAAAATCATTATTATCTCTGTCAGCCAGAAGGCTGTGGGCCGAGAGGAAGAGATTTGAGCTGAGAAACCCAAATAGTAAAATCACAGCAGCTAGACTGGGGTTGCATTACCAACACTCCTCATTGTCCTACCTTCACAAGGACGTTTGGACTAACTGGAGAAAAGCCTGCCTGCATTCACAACTCTCTATGGAACATAACCCAACTCCAATTTGAAAGATACTACAGTTTTGTTTGGCAAAAAAAGTAAATCAATCTATTCGAGGATATTCACAGTTCTTAAAATGGGCTACCTGGACCTCAGAGTAGATTTTTCAGTTGTGGTCTGGCACAGCTAAACAGCTGAGACTGCAAGCAGTTGTGTTCAAAGACCATGGGAAGAATACAGCTAGACAGGTAAATTTATTTCTCTATGTTTAAATTCCAGAGGTCAATCACTTCTAAGAAAGATCAGTGAGGTTTTGCTTCATCATCCAAGTTCATACAGTGTGGGCGGCTGGTGCTCACTACTAGCGCCTAATAACCTGTGAGGCTGGCAAGAACACCTGGCACGCTCTCCTCAGTGCTTGAAGTTTGAAAACATCAGTGTCACATTTGCCCCTGAGTGGATCAAACAGTTGCGTTATCAGAGCTTTTAGAGCGCACTCCCTAACTAAGACGTAACAAGCCTCTGACAAATGCTGACTGGAGACAAAGGATGGAAAAGCATCCCCCTTTGCACATGTCATCATTCTCAAAAAAGTATTAGACCATCTGACCTGGTGAGGGACAATATGAGGTGACACAGCGTTGACCTTCACAGTATACATGTGACGTCCAACCTACAGATACCACACCCTGGTAGAGAGAGTGGTGCAAGAGACATTAAAACACATGACGGACACGTTTATTGTGGCAGCATGACAAGTCCCTTTTGCTGATTTGCCTCAGGATCTGTTCCGTAACACATGGCTGCTAAAGGACTCAAAAACCCTGTGATGTCCTTTATGAACTGCACAGGGTGAGCTGCAACTTCTGCTCATTTATCTGAGGGCCAGAGTGGAAAAGCTAAAGAGCTGCACCTGAAAGAAACAGAAGAGAGAAAGTAAGGGAAGGCAAGTTTGAAAGCCTGGTCTCCAGAGGTCCTCATTAACAAGACACTATTGAAAACAATGCCAGAGAAGTGGGCTTCCTCAAGAAAAGTGTCTGGCTATAGCTAACATAACAAAGGAGGGAGGTCAGGTCACTGCACTGCAACAGCTAATCCCATCCAGTAATTTACACAAAAAATTGCGAATGGTTGCCATTTACACTATTCATCTTTGTGCTAAAAGTTGTGGCCCCAGAAACAGAAGGTAAGGAAATGGAAGTCAGACAGGCATGCATGCAGCAGCTGCAAATGATTTACGAGCAACTGCCAAGACTAAAAGAACCAAAGCAAATCAGGTTAAACCAAGGATGATTGAAAGCTCTTTGTATCTGGCTGAAATTGGACAACTTCTCATGGGCTCCCAAGTTGACAGGCAAGCTGTGGTCATGGCAGATGAAGATGCCTAACAGCTTTCAAGGAGACCTTGAGCAGTTCAAATCACAGGCACATTTCAGCTGAGGAGTAGTAAAGAACATCCAAGAGACAACTTCTTAATGCACTACAGATAGTTCATAAGTGTCTGCATATGCTCTCAACTTGATATATAATATCAAGAGTTTGTGTTGCTATTAGAGATAGTTTAATGTTGTATCCACATTATTTCCATGCATGTAGTATTCACTGACCAAACTGAGCTGCTGACATGACAAATATTTAGTTCCCTGTTGATCACCAGAATCCCATGTCACATGTCACACTGTACCGTGAGTCCATCCTTATGCATTTGTATCAATTTACGATAATAACTAAAATGGAAGAGTCCATTAAAAAAGGCAAAGGTCCATCCTTCGCAAGAACTACGTACAATCACATTTGAAATAACATAATTATTACATGCTCCATGTGGACCATTAGTTCTTTTGCCACGGATAGCATTTTTCAGCGCTTTACGTCGTAGCCACAGCAGAGAGTCATGTAAAAAGTCATACTTATTTAAGTATGTAATTTCTTCCAGTAACATGGCTCATCTCGAGTATACAGATCCAAGTACAGGGGTGCATTTCGCTTCTGTGAGACACTGCAAGAAACTAAAGACTCTGCTTGACAGTACCCTGGATAACCTAATCTAAAGCTTTGCTTTCAAAAGAAGGATGGATAAGATGATTTCCAGAGGCCTCTGCCCATGTAGACTTCTACGATTCTATGATTCTGATGGCATGGTTCTCACACTCTCAGAACAAGTATCATTCGATGCCTCTCAAAACTCGCTCTCATTTCTGTTTTTCCAAAATGGCTATTTAAGTGTTGCATTTTTTGGGGTATGCGTATTTGTGAGTTACTCATCAGAAATCTTCCTTTCTCTGATAAAGACAATTATTATTATGCTTAATAACATCTAAGATACTGTCAAATACACAAAGAGGGTTCATAATAAACTTTTTCTATAGAGAAAGAAAATGAAGGATGAAGTAAAATTAAAGTTTTACTGAACTCATAGCTGAGTGTATCAACTTTTCTCCTTTTTCCTCACTGTTTTTAACAAAAGTTGTAACTGAGAGATTATGATGGTTTTAAAGTTGACAAGAGTCTCTTTTTCAAAATTTTGAACCAATTAACTGCGTAACGTTATGTACTAAGAGTCCGATTAACATCTGATTCAGAGGCCTATCTATTCCATCATTTAATACATTTCATTACATAAACTTCACCATTTAATATGCATGCTGTATTTGGTCTTTCCATTACATATATACAACACCTAGCACAGTAGGAGCACATTGGAATTACTGAAATAAGAACAGTAAGTCATCATACGTTTCAGCTTCTAAAATTATACTTGGTAAAAAGTCTCAGACAGAAAATCTATTCTTAGATGATTGGCAACTCCTATTCTCTCAGGTTGCAGAGAAGAGGATACTCTGTTGAAAAAAAGAAATCAGGAGCTCGAATACTGAAATGAACAAAAATCACCAGGTATCACATTGCATTTTAATACTCTGGCACTCACAGAATAAAACCTGCAATAAAATAAGGTATTTCTATTGTAATTAAAGATTATCTTGCTTGTCATCTGCAGTTCTTCTGTTAATATCATTTTCAACGATGCCTCAGAGGACAAACAAAAAATGATAAAACACATCACAAAATAAAAACAAGATTCACCTATCAGACTACTTTTTAATACTAATATGTACAGAGTATTTTAGGAGAAATAACTGAAAGCAGGACATGTATTGTATTTCTTCCATACCTTCAATTATTCTTTTAACTCACAGTAACTTATTTTATTTATTGCCTTGTTTTTTAAAGTCTTTTATCCCATTTTTTTCTTATTGCTCACTGAGTGAGATATAGAGGTAGGCTTATTTACTTCCACTCCCTCAAGTAAGACAACATTACTGCTAATGGTAATTTATTTAATTAACTGATCAGTTTATTTAGACATAAGGAGAAAATAATTTAGACCCAAGATTCTTGCTTTTTACTAGTTATTGCCTCAGGATTTTTTTTCCCAAGTAACATTAAAATGAAATCTAGATTTCCAAAAAGCAGGTGACCCTTTGACACACAGATGGTTCTACAATTTCTTTCATTCTCTTTCTACATTTTCTTACATTCTCTTTCGTTTCTACATTCCTACAATACAATCAAACTGAATGATTCCAGTTCCTTAACAGGGATTATGGTATTTATTCTAAACTGACCTAAAAGAAGTATAACACATTCAGTTCCCCTTTTATCAGAGAAAAAGTGATCATTATTATTTCTAGATATAAATCAGCATACACACCCTTAGTGTTGACTGTTTTCGCTGTGACCTCTAGTTTCTCCAGTGGTTCTGTTCCAATATTTTCTAACTTAATGATAAGCTGTTGGGTCTCTCCATTGTAAAGCTGGACAGACACATTAGTGGAGATTTCATCCCCTGAAGAAGGCTGAAGTGTATGAGCAGACCTACAAAATGTGACACATAGACAAACAAAATATTATGATAAACATGTTAAAAGTCTGTCCAAGTTACTATATTCTATTAATTATTCTTTGAAGACTCAGAAACTACTGCTCTGCAATCTTGAGGATATTAGATATAATTTTCCATTCTCATTTTAGAGTCATTTTTTATAACCATTGACGATAAACGTTAATATTTTATGCATAAGAAAAGTCAGATTTCAAACAATATAAAATATGTATTCCTAACTGTGAAAGCTTGTTAAAAATTGCTGCAAAAACTGTAAGAAAGGGAAATGAGCAAAAAAGCAAGAGCAGGTCATTAGAATGGTGATATCTTGAAAGTATTTGAAATGGTGATATCTACCAAGTATTTGAACATTAGGGTTGAATAACAATGAATATCAAGAGCTGAATGTAAAACAAAAAGAATAAAAAATAAAATTGAGGAAAATAAAAAATTGAGCACTACGTAAGAGAAACCAGGGTGAGAGTCCTCTGCAAGATCCTGAAGTCCATACTGCTCTCCGATCAGTAAAAATTACAGAAGTGAGAATAAAGTTAACTGTAGAAGAAACCTCAGAAGAGATGAAACCTTTGTAGTCACAAGTGAGGATACATTATCTTACATTGTTAAGCATTCCCAAACTCCACCAACATATGATATATGCGGAATTAAGACAGAAACACCTTTAATGACAGATAAGCAGCACTAACTGTTTTACACAGCTTATCAAGCATTTCATTTTGAAGTAACAATGCATCAAACCAGTCAATTATTGAAATAGCACATATGCACATATCCACACATCATGGATAAAAGAGAATTGAGCAGTAACCTTGACCTAGGAAGAAGTAATATGGGAGTTCAGAGAATGCAGTTTTAGTGGACAGCAGAGGGCGTAAACCTCATGGGAGTGGATTCTGGAAGAAATTAACTTTGTGAAAGGTGAAACAGTGAATATAAACGAACTCTTTAGAACATGAATGAGAGAAGAAGGATTGCAGAACAAGACAGATGGGCAGAGGTTCAATTTCTGACTGTATTTTTCATGCTAATACAAAGTGGTCAGAAGGGATCGAGGATACAAGGGCAAAAGCTACTGAGATTAATGACCAATAAATCAGTTGGGAAACCCAGGTTCAGTAACTTCTTTTGGCAGGTATTTCTGCTATCCTTCCTTTCTATCCTATCCTTTCTTAGCACAAGATAAGCAGCCTCCACAAACAAGAGCATATTTTAGTCTTTCAGAATGCATCTATGACAACAAGTAGTTAAAACACGTATTTTTTGATCATTTAAAATTTCCTGTCATGTATTGTTATCATTGCAGCACTCAGAAGTTTGGGCATTCGGAGTGACAGGAAAGAAGAATTTTATTTTCTCCCCCTAATATTTAGACAAAAGTATCAGGGAATTGCATACTAACAAACCAAACAAATGGTACTTTCACTTACTGTATAAATGTACATCTGAAACCTAAGCCCAAGCTTATTCAGCTTACACATCCTTTTCTGTAATACAGCTTCTTAAATTAAAAAACGTCTCAATTCTCAATGTTTAAGTGCTGTGTAGCCACCAGCTTTGTTCTGAACTTGCAAGACCTCAGCACTGAGGCTTGCCCTGGGGATATTGGTAGATGAAAAATTAGATATGAGCTGGCAATGTGTGCTTGCAGCCAAGAAAGCCAATCGTATCCTGGGCTGCATCAAAAGAAGCATGGCGGCAGGTCGAGGGAGGTGATTCTTCCCATCTACTCCGCTCTCATGAGACCCCACTGCATCCAGGAGTACTGCATCCAGCTCTGGGGTCCCCAGCATAACGGACCTGTTAAAGCCTGCCCAGAGAAGGGCCACAAAAAAGGTCAGAGGGCTGGAACACCTCCCTAATGAATAAAGGCTGTGAGAGTTGGGGTTGTTCAGCCTAGAGAAGAAAAGGCTCCGGGGAGACCTTATTGCGGCCTTTCAGTACTTACAAGGGGGCTTATAAGACAGATGGGGACAAACTTTTTAGCAGGGCCTGTAGTGACAGGACAAGAGGCAACAGTTTTAAACTGAAAGAGGGTAGGTTTAGATTGGACATAAGGAAGAGATTTTTATGATGAGGGTGGTGAGACACTGGAGCAGGTTGTGCGGAAAAATTGTGGATGCCCCATCAATGGCAGAGTTCAAGGTCAGGTTGGACGGGGCTGTGAGCAACCTGATCTAGTGGAAGATGTCCCTGCCCATGGCAGGGGGTTTGGACTAGATGACCTTTAAAGATCCTTTCCAACCCAAACCATTCTATGGTTCTGTGCCCGCTCTGAACTTGTCCTGACCTGCCTGCAACCTTGGTTTGACTTACTGTAGCTGTAGCAGCAATTTTTCTTCTCACCCTGTGGCTATGCCTATTGCTTTATTTCTGTTACCTCTGTTTGGCACAATCATAGTTTCATATAGATAGTAGTAACAAGCAGGTGTACTAGGTAGAATGAGGTATTTATGACTAAAACAATGAGAGAAACACAGGTCTGGTGTCTCCAGAAGCATTGCAGAAGCATTGTGGAGACACAGGATGCAGCGGAGAGGATTTCTGGTGTGGGATGGTAAGAGATGGGGCACACGCTTAGCACCAGAGACCCCACAGCTATTCACTAAGTCAAAGAAATGCAGACCTCGAGCTGGACAAAAAGAGCTTTCAGGGGTAACAAAGAAAACAAGCACCTAACATACAAAAAAAGCACCACATATATTAAATTTGGACGTAACGTGGAGCTTCAGTGAAAAAAAAAAAAACACGGCATAAAAATATGTTAGCAAACAAAAATGGCCTCACGTGCTTTCTAGAGTGGGGCGGGGGGGCGCGGGGGAAACCATCAACAACATATTCCTCTCAGTGAAGGTCTCCAGATGCTGACAACTCGCTGTACCACCAGACTGAAAAAGCCAATCTTAGGACCCACAGAACCAGTGGGAGGGTGAGTATAACATGACAACAGGCAGAAAATAGGAAGTGTGTGTATAATAACTGTATTTATTAGTGATTCTTCTTCTGTATAGAGTATTTTTCTCTTTTTCTTTTTCTTTCTTCTGTAGTAATTGCATCTGCATTAATAATGATTCCTGTATTGGACTGTTTTACAAACAGTAAAATCTTAGCTTTATATATTCCTCTTTGCCCATAAACAAGATTTTGAGCATAACAGTATTGCACAATTATTTCAGTATATTAGAAAGTACTCATCAAGGAAGCAACCTATAATATCTGGCACACTGGCATGCAGCTTCAAAAATTTCTGGTTCTTGTGGAAATGACTGATATTTTTCCAAGTTCATCCATATTAGAAATCTTTCATTATTTTATTTACAAATTTGTCATTTTCTTACCTCAATTTTCTTACTTTATAGGCTTTTTCCATTAAGACTGTTTTACTCAGTAGTATATTTTTATATACTCTATATATGATACATATAATGATGAAAATATATACTAACAAAGTCATTCTCAACCCACAGCAAGCTTCATTACAGCTCCTGCTAAATTGAGCTTATTAAATTGACCTTCCACAACACAGATCAATAAAAAAAATTTTACAGTTCTAACAAGACATTATGGTATGCCTAGAAAGGCCTGGAATTATTCTTGCCTGCCAATATGACTATCACCACAAAATTACTATTAGATCAATCAACTGTTGAAGAAATTATAACCAGCTATATGAAATTATAAACAGCTATATAAGAGATGAGGCACACGCTTAGTACCAGAGACCCCACAGCTATTCACTAACAGTCAAAGAAATGCAGACCTCGAGCTGGGCAAAAAGAGCTTTGACATTTCAAACCTTTTCCTACATACCAGCAGTTTCACCTACAAAGAAGCAAGGCAATAAATACAGTATCAAGATTATCTCAAATACTTCAAAAATAAATAAATTTGGTGAAAAAATAAGAAAAGTCAGCTCAGCTCCAGCAGAAGGTTCCAAAGACAATCAGCTATAAAAACTAATGTGCTCTGTCAGGAAAAGACTCTCCCTCAAGAATAGCGCCCAACATCAAATGTTGGTAAGATGGGTGTCAACGCAAATGTAGAAGTAAAGCAAATCAGCAAGATGCAAGGATAGAAATTGGATTATTCAGATTTTATCCTGCTGTCTCTTAATTAAGAATGTTCTTTCTTTCATTTCTTCACCATGTCTTTTAAAGTACATCATCCTCTGGAGAACCCAAAGGATAAAACGCTGTTGACAGGAGTCGCATGAGGCAATTTGCTGGTATCATAGAGGCTGGGAGAAGGAGTAAGTGATGGTACACACAGACCTCTCTGGCATACTACAAGGTAGCCAGGAGCGCATCTGAATTCCCAGGGTGTTACAGGAACTGAGACTGAGTACTGAAACTAAAGCATCTGAAGAAACTAAGAATAAATTTAACACCAATGAAAAAGTAAATACACACCAATATACAAAGAAAATCTTGTTAATGTTCCATATTATCAGCTGAACATATATCCAAAAAAAGCAGATATTATGATATAGATATATTTAAGAATATTTGCTATTCCCTCTGTATTTCAAACCCATCATCTTCTTTAATATATTCATAACTTTGGCTAGCCAATATTAATTTTGTTACAGCTAAACCACACAGACTCCGTACCTAGCAGAATTTTTATAGGGAATTTACCAACATGTAACTCAATTGTAGCGTTTTATTATTTTGCTATCTTCATCAGGTTATTACTTTTATATCTTTGTAATACGATGCCATCAACACAGCCTATTCCACATTAGAAAAGTAGAATTCAGTATGGAAAAATCAGAACCAAACTGGTTCCATTGCTTTACTAAGTAAACCATACTGAAGAAGACAATAAAAAAAAATGTACATATATATACACATATATATCCCTTTGTGTCATACGATGCTGATGATCATCCTACTAAGGATCATAAATGGAGCTGAGATCTTCCAATCAATAGCACAACCGCTGTGGCACTTGAGCTATCGAGGCAGTAAGTAACAAAAGGCTGTTTCCTGATCCATAGCTAAAAGGAATATTTAAAAAAAAAAAAAAAAAAGAAAGAAAACTGAAACTCCATACTTTTAGAACTATTTGCAAAACGGTAGATGGATGGCAAGACTCTGAGATACAGTGATCCACATGCAGCTTAGTAGGTGAATGCTCTTGAACCTTGAAAAGTTCCAAAAATTGAATTGAATCAATGTCTTACCAGCTCTCTCTAAAATCGTGGAATTAGTCAGCCACATTCTTCACGAAAAAAAAGCTCAGAAAAACCCCAACAAAAAACCTACACTACTACTGTGTCCTTTCTGGTGAGTGTCTAATGAAGTTATTTTAGTTGATTCTTCCTATACCTCTTAAACATGTTGTTTCTGTAGTACAGTATTACGTTTGGGCCCCTCCTGAACACTGGAAATATTGACATATTGGAGCAAGTCCAGAAGACGGTTATCAAAATGATGAGGAGGCTAAAGTGCATGACATATGAGGACAAGTTCAAAGACGCGGGTTTGCTCAGTTTGAAAAAAACTCCAGAGTGTGGTCAGACATTGGAACGGATTTCCCACAGAGGTGATGGAAACATGGCCCATGGAGATAATTAAAATTTAACTAGATCATGCCCTGGGCAACCTGATCTAACATTTAAGTCATATCACTTGTCAAAATTGGCCCTGCTTTGAGCAAGATCCTGGGCCAGATGACCTCCAGAGGCGTCCTTTCCAACCTACACTATTCCACGGATCACCACTTCAAGATTTTATGAACATTTAGCTTTTAAGAATTCAGTCGTTTAAAACTATGACTTTAATAATGAATAACCATTATCCTCCCTCAGTTAATTAAATCTCAAAATATTTTCTATGAAATTCCAAGGTTTTAAGCAGTAAATAGCACAGATATAGTTTATGTTTTGTTTCCCTAAAGCACTGATTATATACTCAGATGAAGGAGTTTTTATTCAGCATGTGACTAACACTTAAATACGACCAAATAAAATCATCATTTAATTCAGCTTCTCACCTTGGAAGAGAGGTACTGATCTGCAGCCTTGGCAAAGCTGGAATGACTTCAACAGTACAGCCATTGGTCTTCACTCCTGGCAGATTGTCCAGAAGGCAATCACTGAAGACCCCAAAAACTGAAGTATGGTAACCTGATTTTTAGAAGAAAACACCAGCATTTTGTGAATTTTTCTGCTTTCTGAAAAGTCTAAAAGTACTAAGCTTACTAGTCAGATCTTGCCAATATTTCTGCTACCCAAACCACCACTTTCTCTACAGAAGAATCTTCTCAGGACACAAAATATGTAAAAAGTTTTCAAACCCCCTAAACAATATATATAACTACATGACAACATACAAACAACACACATATGTACGCCTTTGTATCTGTAACATGTAAATTAAAAAAAAAAAAAAAAAAAGAGTCCATGATTTCTACCACACATTGTGGCAAGTTCTGTAGAATCTTTTACATGATCAACATCACAAGTCATAGTATAGAGACCACCATTTTATACTACATCACCTAATCCACTCATGCACATAAAACTTGTTACCCTTCAGCATATGTTAACAGTTCCCTATTTCCTCTAAAAAATGTTTATAGGAAAGAGTCTCAACTGTATCCAGAAGCAAAAGAAAAAAGAATCCTAAAAGTACATATGCATACATGCATACACACACAGACACCTGCAATAAAAGACCACACTTATCCTCTAAAAGTTCAATTTGGTAGGAAAGTATCTCTACACCGATTCCTTACCAGGCAATATATACAAGCTATATCTGAAGGAAAAATTGATACATTGACACACAAACAGCTGCCAAGTACAGAAATCAATTCTGCTACTTGCAATACATTTTTAGTATGTGAAACTAAAAGCAGACAACTACAGCACAAATGCTGCTCTGAATGCTTTGATGCTATTCTGTATTTACTGAAATAGCTTCTGGGAAAAAAAAAAAAAATCAAATGAAGAATCGTTTTATGAGTAGACAGAAAAGCACTTAAGAAAAACTCAGTGAGAACAGTTTCATCAAGTTCAAAGCCATCTTCTTTTGGTGTTTAGCTTTATTAAAATAGTTCTTTTCCTGTAACGCTGTATTCCAGGAACACATACCTAAAATTGTGTGTTGGTAAGATGATTCAGTCCTACTACGTGTTGAATCTATTATCTTCACATATACCTCCTTTTCTAGGAGACTGATCTGCTCGTCTCCTACAAAAGCTCTTCAATTCTCTTTACTACAAACACAATTTTATTTAAGCTTATTAATGAAATGATATCTCAACTGCAACAGACTACATACATTGGCCAAATTGTTTCTACAGAAGCAATCTGCAAAGATTTCTGTAATCTTAGATGAACACAATTAATTAAGAAAAACGAACTGCAAGATTATCTTCTGCATTCTCATTAAAAAGTTCAAGTAATCCTCCTCAGAAGCTTTCCAAATGAAAGCATTAATAAAGGGAAGTTTGAGTTCATTATCCTTTTCCTTTCATACGTGAGATATTGTAAAGATGTGTTCATTACTGCTGTTACAACCAAGCGATTTTGCAGGCTATGTTTTTTATGAAATCTAGTATAGAAAACAGATTTCTTTGTTTGTTTTGTTTTTTCTTCTACTTACTGAGAAGAATTCAGAGTGGCAAATACATATGTGTCATTCAAACTTATGTAATCCAGAGAGATGTAAAACACATG
This sequence comes from Fulmarus glacialis, assembly GCF_000690835.1. NCBI lineage: Eukaryota > Metazoa > Chordata > Aves > Procellariiformes > Procellariidae > Fulmarus > Fulmarus glacialis. Next base: position 2,674 of record NW_009194939.1, on the reverse strand, counting down.
GTTGTTTTCCTAGGAAGAGAATGACTAAAGACATCCCTTACCATTGACAGTGATCTGTCCAGTAGTTTGAGGAACACCAACAAGAGTTACCGGATAGAGACCAGATTCTGCAGGTAGAGAAAGAGCTGCAGGAAGAGATTCGAATTCTACTCCTGTTGTCAAGAGACCCTGAAAAAGTCATATTACATAGATAAATCCCTTTATGATATACACTTACATTTTTATGATATACACTTATATTTTAATCCCTTGCATTACATCACACAAACTTTTACTATTTATTCCAATTTGCCCATAGTAGTTATTTTGGTTTTTAAGTTCCAGTGACTGAAGCATGCATCTAGAATTATGGCAAGATTTGTATTCAACACTGAAACGTGTTTCAGGATCTGAGGTGGAAATGATGTATGAAAAACTAATAAAAATTTATACTCAAGCACAGTAAAAAGAACGAGTGATATAATCTGCATGGTGTTGTTTTGCACCTACATTTAATTGTACCTGTGACCTTACTTATATATTTGCTTATATTTTGGACAGTGGAAATGAAACATCAATAGTAGTTCTTGCTTAACTTTAATTAAAGTTCCTGGCCAGAAAATATTTATCTATGGGGAGAAAAAAATGTTAGTATTTACAGATAATAGAGCAAGTCTAGCTTTACTATCCAACCTAAACGTCTCAGTGAGTTGGAGTAAGACATTCACTTTGCTAAATTGATCCTCTATGAAGCCTAGATGCCTGCAGTTAGACTGTATGATTTACTCCCTTAGTGTATGTCAGAGAAATCTCTTAGCATCCTAAATTTAAAACATGGGACAAAATCAGAAATTAATCAAAAAAAAAAAAAAATTATTTAACAAACTTTTAAATACAGCATTACTGTCCTTAATAGAGTGGGGTTTTTTTTAAGCTCAGTTAATGAATTTAAGATGCTTGAACACAGAATGTACTGTTATAAGTAAGAAATTTAATGTTGTAAAGCACATAAGTCTAAGTTACCAGCTGCTTTTCTATACACACAGATTTTGATTTTTATTTTTTAATAAAGATGCCACCCAAATATCTCCGTCAATTAATGCAGTAAGTACAATTGGATTAAACCTCAACTCCATGAGGATGCTTTACAGGAACTCAAAACTCTATGAAAGAGGTAGATACTATTTTTGCAAAGACAGATGAAAAAACTCAAGGATTGAGCCACAGAAAACCACAAAGAGACTGAAGACTGAACAAGGAGTTTAAGAAGCAGCAACATTATCTGCACAGTGCCAGAATACCAGCATTGCTTTTCTTTGAAAACATCTATGATTGCCTAGTTTTTAATTCAATTGGGTTTTGAATGGTGCACCTCTAATGCTCATGTCAGGTGTAAAAGGCAGGCTAGCCCTCTTTTTCCAATTCTCAATTAAAAATTAGGAAAATTGATACTCTTATAACAAGTACTTAAAGAAATGCAAATAGCACAACCGGAATTACCCAGCCAATGACTGAAACTTGACCTGTCATGTACATTAAGTTTTAATGGCCTGACTTGCATTGGGACTAACCACCAGCAAGTCTTCTTCAAGCAATTCCTAGATATTATCCAAAATCAACCCAACAGCAGGCAAAAACTGAGCTAAATTAAAAGCCATTATCAGAATTTCTTCCCTCGTCAGAAGGCAGTGTGCCTTCTGGAAAATTAACAAACATCTTTTATGTACATCCTACGTAACACCTAAATAAATGCTTTGCACCTAAGATTTTTAACAGCAAAGTCCTAAACACACCAGAAGCTTAAGAAAGCAAATTGAACAGGTTTATCAGGTTCTTGATTTCTCTTCTACTGAAGATCTGAAGTCATCAAGATTATAATATACCCAAAAGCTAAAAAATCCTTCGTTCTAGCAATTACTTCTTTGTAGACTTGACACTGTTGAGACAACACCTAATTCAATGAGTCACTTTGTAGACTTGACACTGTTGAGACAACACCTAATTCAAACAAAGCTATTCCCATTCCAAGTCTATGGGGCTGGATGGGATCCACCCGAGGGTACTGAGGGAGCTGGAGGAGGAGCTTGACAAGCCACTCTCCCTCATTTACCAGCAGTTCTGGTTAACAGGGGAGGTCCCGGATGACTGGAGGCTCGCCCATAGGACCCCCAC
>NW_009194939.1:0-226 GCF_000690835.1 Fulmarus glacialis | reverse complement strand
CGGCTCACGGCTTAGACAGGTACACTCTTTGCTGGGTAAAAAACTGGCTGGACGGCCGAGCCCAGAGAGTTGTGGTGAAAGGAGTTAAATCCAGTTGGCGGCCGGTCACAAGCAGTGTTCCCCAGGGCTCAGGTTTGGGGCCAGTCCTGTTCAATATCTTTATCAACAATCTGGATGAGGGGATTCAGTGCTCCCTTGGTAAGTTTGCAGATGACACCAGGTTGGG
>NW_009194938.1:0-310 GCF_000690835.1 Fulmarus glacialis | reverse complement strand
GGGCTCCGCGGGCATCCTGGGCACTGGGGGCATCCCAGGCTCCATGGGCATCTCGGGTGCTGTGGGTATGCTGGGCTCCCCAGGCATCTCAACCTCCGTGAGCATCCCAGGTACTGTGGGCATTCTGGGCACCGTGGGCATCCCAGGCATCCCGGGCACCATGAGCACCCCGGGTTCTGTGAGCATCCTGGGTGCTGTGGGCATCCTGGGCACGCTGGGCACCCTGGGCACCCCACACCCGCAGCACCGCGGGATCCCTGGGCAGCCTAGATGCCTTGGGCATCCAACGTGCCTTGTAGCCGCTGGCTAC
>NW_009194937.1:0-210 GCF_000690835.1 Fulmarus glacialis | reverse complement strand
TGCCTTGCCCCAGCACGCAGTGCTCCATCACTGCCTGCCCCAGCCCCAGGAGCCCCACACACCGGCAGCAGGTGTCTTGGGACGCCGGGGCAGGGACCTCTCCCCGTGGCAGGGACCTCTCCCCGTGGCACCCCTGCCCTGCCGGCACGGGCAGCGCCTCACTCCATGGCAGGGCTGGCGCGGGGGCAGCGCCGGGGCCGCCCGGCCAGT
>NW_009194936.1:387-625 GCF_000690835.1 Fulmarus glacialis | reverse complement strand
CCACCTCCGGCTCCGGCCCAGCTCCTGGGAGAAGCCCCCATGGCCGGAGCAGGAGGCCGGGCAGGGGGCTGCGGGTGGGAGCAGCTCTGACTGCCGCAGCGTGCGGGTGCAGGAGGCAGGAGAAGGGGGAGCTGCCTGGCCCCGGGGGGAGCAGAGAGCCCCCAGCCTCAGAGGTCTCCTGCCACGTCCAGCATGGCAGGGTCACTTTGCCCTGGAGCAATGCAGTGTGTTTAAACCC
>NW_009194936.1:0-222 GCF_000690835.1 Fulmarus glacialis | reverse complement strand
AGACAAGGCTGAAATCCGGCCATCCTAAAGCGCTTGGGCCAGGGCAAGGCTGTATCTCCGGTGTTTTAATTGCGCTGCTCTCCCTGGGGTCTTCTCCAAACCCCACCTTCCGGCAGGGCACGCAGGCCACTGTCTCCCTGTCCTCGCATCAGGGAAACTGAGGCACAGTGGGACCGGCAGCTCGTTTCTAGCAGTGGTGGCGGCACAGAAGCCAGGCCCCAG
>NW_009194935.1:18382-19425 GCF_000690835.1 Fulmarus glacialis | reverse complement strand
TGGTGGAACGCGTCACCGGGCACCCAGGTGAGGAGGCACTTGTCCGGGCGGGCTGGGGAGGGCGGGGACCGAAAGCAGAGTTGAAGGTTATAGTCCCTGCTTAGACCATATCCTCCACGGGTTTCAAGTCTCCTTCCACATGGTGACTTGTGGACCTGTGCCTCCAGCCTTTGCTGATGGGGTGGGCACACCCCAACCTCCCCCAAGGATGGGATGCGGTTATTGCATCCATCACCTCCAAAGGGACGCTCGTCTCTTGCCCTTGCGGAGTGGGGCGGTCTCCCAAATGCAGTGGTACTGGGAGGGAGCACGGTGAATCGCTTGGGATGGAGCCATGCCCTGGGTTGAAGGACAAGGGAGGTGAGTGGCGCCTGGAGACGGGGCACATGGAGCAGGGGCTCGCAGAGGCTGGGGAGGCTGGTGTTGGCAAGGAGGAAGCAGGTCGAAGGGTTGGATCAACTCTGCATCCTCTCTGAGAAATGTTTGTGCTGGTGACACGTGCAGGTCCCTCAGGGGTGATGACCATCCTCCAGGCCTTAATGTCCTGCCACCCACTGGCCACTTCTGCTCCTCACATCTCCAGCCGGTTTGTCTTTGCTCAACCTTTGTCCAAAACCATCTGGGGCAATTCCCCTTTTGGGTTGTTGATTACCGCCTTGGGATGGTGTGTCCAACCGGGAGGGCACAATGTTCCTCGGGAACGCTCCCCGACAGGGATGGCAAGAGGTCCGTGACCGCTGCTGGGTTTGCCCAGGTCTTCCCCCAGCTCTTTGGCAGCAGTGCTGTGGCGGAGATGCTGGTGGTTTGGGAATGGTGAAGGCCTTGGCGTCTGTGACGTGTGCAGGGATGGTGTGCTGGAGGATCCGAGTTTGGTCAGAAGGTGGTAGCATCCTACTAGAAAATGGGGGGGAAAAAAGCAATGGGAGGAAGAGACTTTGTGGGGTCTTCTGCTCCATCCTCCTGCTGCTGTCTTCAGACCTGGGCTATGACCAGTGTCCTCCTTGGCCCTCTGTGGGCATCCACCACTGAGCTGCCTCAGGGCG
>NW_009194935.1:17032-17971 GCF_000690835.1 Fulmarus glacialis | reverse complement strand
TGTCTTCAGACCTGGCCTATGACCAGTGTCCTCCTTGGCCCTCTGTGGGCATCCACCACTGAGCTCCTCAGGGCGAGCTCACGGTCTATGGATGGTCCATAGAAGAGCCCAGGGGTGATGTCCTGGATGGAGCTTGGGGTTTCCTGAGGTCAAGCTGCCTCCCACCCCACTCCTTGCGTCTCCATCCCTTGGTAGGCATCGTCCCTCCGTCTCCCCTTGCCACCCCACCGAGGCAGGCTGGGAGGACCCTCTGAGCCCTGATTCTCCCCTCCTGCTCCCTTCAGCCTCCCTCCCCACGACAGGTACCTCTGCTCCCCAGCACGACTCCCTGTCCGAAGACGAGATCACCCTGATCCTCGACCTCGAGCCTCCCAAGGAGCATTGTCAACCGCATGGAGGTCTCCCTCCGGGGCTGCCTGCCCACCACCAGCCCTGTGCCCCCGTGTCAGACCCCTCCGGCAGCAGAGGACATGTGTGTCCAGACCAGGGAGGGGATATGTCCCCCACCCAACCCATACCTCCAGCCCTTCTGATGCAGAGGGATGAAGAAGCAGAGGAAGTCTCGGGGTCAGCGCATGGGGACACTGTGCCTCTTCCCAGGAGTATCCAGGACTCTCTGGCCTCCCTGCAGGAAGATTTCAGTGGCTGGGCCAGGTCCAACGTGCAGCAGGCGGACAAGCTCCTGAAGGTCGGCGATCGCCTCCTGCAAGCTCAGCGCAGGGCAAACAGGCAGCTGGTGTCCATGACCCGGGACATCCGGGCCATGTCTCGCTCCCTGGCCACCATCGCCCCTGCTGTGGGACCCTTGCTTCAGCCTGTGGCCAACCCATGGGACGCCCCCACCGCAGACGTGGACTGGCCATCGCTGCCCTCCAACCTGCTGGAGTTATTCCCTCTCAGCACCCCGCAGAACCATGAACCGCTGGTCCCAGCGGCTGG
>NW_009194935.1:9454-17001 GCF_000690835.1 Fulmarus glacialis | reverse complement strand
CAACAGCCCTCCTCCTCGCCCCCCCCCTGCCAGCCCAGCGCTCTCGGAGCCCTCCAGCCCAGCCTCCAAGGGGGAATGCCCCAAATCAAGGCACCCCACCGGGGGCAAGCGTGGTGGGAAGCCCAGCACCAGACTTCAGAAGCGGAGGAAGAAGTGAGGGTCTTCAAACCAGAACGTTTGCCATGGACTGCGGCTGCTTGGAAAACCCTTTAAAGGTCCCTGTGGAGACCAGGCTCTCCATCTCACCTTGCTATGCCAATAAATCCTCCTGGGATGAACAGTGCATTGGTCTTTTGCTGGGTTTGGGAAGGCAGCATCTCCCCCGCGAATGAGCCCTCGCCACTGCATGGCAATAACTTGCTCAGGAACAGCATGATCCTGCTAGTTTTCTTTTTTCTTTCCTTCCCGGCACGTGTGACCTCCTGGCTTATAGGTATGGGATGGGTGGGAGGGCAGCAAACCCGTATGGGAGAGCTGGAGGAAAAGCTTTAGTGCAAAGATGGGTGAATGAGCTGGTGGGTGGCCGGGTGGAACGGGCACCTCTCCAGCCCAGCCTGCAAGCTCACTGCTGGATTTTGGCCTCAGTAGCATCTCCAAGAGGTGACCCTCCAAGGAGGTGGCCCCAAAGCCACCTGCACCTTCTGCAGGGTCTTTTCTTGCTGCTCTCAGATGTCCCCAGCATTGCTTGCCCTCCTCTCAGCTTGCGGTGTTTTTCTTCTTTCAGAAGCCACCCCAGCTGCAGCCATGGAAAATTCCCACAAGGTGAGACTTGGTTTTGCTTGCATTGCTCTGGGATTTTTGCCTTGTGGGGTTACCCGGCAGGAATTTGGGGCTACCCCCAGCCATTGCAAGGTGGCTTCAGCTCTGGCATTTGGTTGCTCCTTTCCAAGTTCTCTTTTGAAAAAGGAGATCAGCCAAGCTGGCTGGGCGCAGAGCTGCAGAGCCAGGGTAGACTTTGTCCCTTGAAGGCACCTTTCTGGCTAAGGTGCAAACATGCGTGAGACACGCACTGTGAAGAGCTCTCGTAGGCACGGTAGCTTGCAAGTTGTTTCTTGCCTGCACCCTGCCCTGCCCTGCCCACCTCTGGGGCTGGCGGGGGAGAGATGCTGCAACCGGTTGTGATGGATTTGGGGCCCCCAAACACATCTCCCACAAGAAGGGCAGAGCCCCACTCAAGCAGAAGTGGCCTTCAACGATGTTGAAGGCAAGCTCTCTTCTGCTTTCCAGTTCCATAGTGCATGAAGGACTTGTCTAGCATCAGACCTGTCTGCCTTTGCCTGGGACAAAACAGCCATCACAGGATCGGGGCTGGGGACCCCCAGGCTGCCCCTCGGCAGAGCACGTCCCCAGGCTGGGAGCAGAAGGGCTTAGCCCTGCCTGCAAGCCCTGCAGAGCCTGGGAGCCTCAGGGCTGAAGCAAGAAAATAAAGATGATTTATTCCCCGAGCTCAGGAAGGGGAGGTTCCCATCTTCTCCTTTGCAGCCGTTCAGGAAAGCAGAAAGTTTTCCTGACCCTTGTCAGGCAGAGAGGGGACCTTGACCAAGGGGTTTGGAACGGACACAGCCCGGGAGAGCCAGGGGCTTCATGCCAGAAATGAGGAGGTGGTGCTGGGTGACCCCAGAGCAGAGAGACCATCTGGGCAAGCAGAGCGCTCGCTTTGGGCGGGAACAAACCCGTGTGGTCAACCTTGTACTCCGGTGGCAAAGGACATCTCCATCCCTGACCACGCAGGGCCACTCTCACTGGGGTCCTCCTTGCATACTTAGGTCTCCACTTCCACCCCTGCAGAGGAAGAAAGTCCAAGATGCGAGTGTCCTGACGTTGCCGGTGAAGGTGATGAAGGTTGAAGACAACGATGACGGGTGGAACCAGACGGTGCTGCAGGAGCCAAGCTGCTTGGACCAGGCTGGCACCAGCTATTCGGTGTCCCCCATGACTCTCGCCCAGAAGGACAGCCTGCTGGAAGACATGCCAGATGGCAACGGTGGGCTGCATGACTCAGGTACGTGGTGTCCAGGGTGGTGAAGCCATGGGTAGACTTTACGGGGTGTAGGCATCGAGGCAGGGCAGTTTGCAGCATCTCCATAGACATCCCAGGAGGATAGTTATGTCCCAGCGCGTTGTCTTGTTCAAAGACAAGATGTTTGGTGGAGGTTGATGGAGAACCAGACTTTATTCCTTCAACTGCTTGCATACTCTTAGGCTAATGCTGCGTTTTGGTTCACTCTCCCCCGAAGGATCCTGCCCAGTGTATCTGTGGCTTGAGGGGGAATCAGTCCTTTTTCAGGTGGGCCCTGAGGGTACAGTTGCTCCCTGCTTGCTCCCCACCCGCCTTGTCCAGGTGCCACCTCTCGGCACGGTTGGTGATGCCGATCGGGGGACCATCAGCCCTGGCACTCACCGCAGGGGTGGAGAGCCCCACATCCGAAAGGTGACACGTCTTTCCTACCTTGGCAGATAGCGATATTCTCTGCTTGGACAGCTTTGAGGAGGACAGCACCGATGAGGAGTCGATGGTGAGTGCAGCTAGAGGGCTTGGCCCTGCATTGCTCAGTGTTTAAGCCATGGAGACTGGACCGCTTGGTGCTTCCAGACCTTCAGGACCATCCCATAATCCCCCTTAAAACCTGGCAAGGAACTTGTGAAATCCTTCTTGAGTGCCAAAATAAATCCCCTCTAGCTCTCCTCCACTTCTGGGGGAACTGGGCTGCCCAGCAGCTTGGAGACCTCGGTAGATACCATCTTTGGTGATGCCAAGGTGGTGAGCAGCCAAAATGAAGGCCAGCAAGAAGAGGCAGTCCAAAACCTCACCTCCTCTTTGAGGCTATGGATGGATGGCGTTTCGTTGTTACTTTGCAGCACCGAGCAGTTCACATGACAGTCTGCGCGTCCAAAAGTTGGTGACCAGCTCTTCAGAAGAAGTTTTAGAAATGAGCAGCTTCCCTTCCCTGCCTGCTGTTTGCTGGGTTAGGCCCTTGGCTCACGGCCAGAGGGGAGATGTTGGGTAGCCCCAACTTTTCTGTCACTTTTGAGCAGAAAACCTGTCGGGAAGGATCCAAGTGAGCCATCCCATGTGGACGTACATGGAGTATGCACGTCACTTTGTTTTGCGGTCCTGGGGGAGGCAAATCTTCGTGACCAACCAGAGGGGCTTATTATACCCTAAGTCCTCTAGCAGGCAGTTTGAGTAGATCCCTGAGCTTTGGTAACCTCCAGGACACATGAGTGCCCAGAGCTGCTGCCCTGGTTCTTCCTGTGACGTTTATTAAAAGCAAATTTTGTGCTCTTCCAGGACTCCAGTCTACTAGATGACCTCAGCTACATGCTCGACGAGAGCACCAGCGAAGGCTGCCTGGGCCTTTCCATCAGCAGCCAAAACACACTGGACACGAGACAAGGATCCCTGGTCTTCTTTGACTTGAAGATTTTGAGTAAGATCCTAAGAGGGGAGGTCCCATGTTGCAGCCAGCTCAGATGCCCATCTGTCAGTGTCTCTTTTTTTGCAGGGGGGGGAAGTTCAGGCATGTCCACCATGGCCTTGGCTGTGTAAGGGAGAGCACAGTATCCTGAGCTCCCCAGGGGCCTTGCCTTTGAGTTTCAGGACATCTGGAGGAACGTGGAGCCCATAGGGCCAGGGGGAGATTTCTCTGAGATTGCTCAGCCAGTTACCCAGCCCTTGCACCTTTGTGTCAACGTGGGCTCCCCTGCTTCTCCTTCCCATGGGCCAATCTCTCTTGGGCGAGGTGGATTTTACTTTTCAAGCCCCTCTCCTTAGTCCACTCTCAAAAAACTGTGAAAGCCCTTATGTTCCTGGTGGGGGGGATGATCCCCGTGCAGGAGGTGTTGGTGTTAATGGGACGGGCACTCCTGAAGGACGTTGGAGATGCTGGAAGCTGAGGGTGTGACTGAATGGTGGAGATAGGTGAAATGATGGATCAGTCCCCCAGCTGCTATCGATGGTGAAGGCTGTTAGAGGCTGAGCAACTCAATCAATGTTTTATTTTCCTACTGAATAAGAGACTAATTCTGCCTTTCCACCTTCTTCAATCCCCCTCCTCTTCTCTAGAAAATAAAAGCATTCAGATGACGGTGGTAGATGGAGAGAAAATATTCCCAGTCTTGATTCGGCCAGTGAAATATTTGCCCAGCTTGATGGCCGAAAACAGAGTCTACGAGATCGGTCTGAGCAATCTGCTGTGCCACCTCAACACTGTCCACAAGCCCATCCTGGGTGGCTTTGGTCTCTGGTCACTCCCCTTTCCCATCCTCTTGAAAGCATTAACGGTCATAAACAAGAAAGAGGAGTTCAGCTCGGTCATGTGTGGTTTCCTGGACATTTTGCCCCTGATTAAGGAGGAGATCCCCAAGAGGGATAGCTACAAGCTGTAGAACTTGGCCAGTACTTACCTCTGGTGCCACTTTGGTGACTGCAGCACCATGGAGAACGCCAACATCGTGAAGTACCTGTGCAAGGTCCTGGACGTCAACCTGGTGAACAAACCCAGGCTGATCCTCAGTCAAGCCAGCCTGGAGACCTTCATCTCCCTCCAGCCCTTGCTGGCTGAGAAGCTCCTCACCAAGCCATCAGCCCAAACATTAGCTACCCACAACGACGGCCTCTCTGAACTCTGGTCCTGCTACCAACACAACCCCGAGAAGGGGCTCCAGCAAGCATGCCGTCTCATCAATGCTCTCCGGCACAACTCCAAAAAGGAAGTCCGAAACCTGAGCAAGGTCAAGGTCTACTTCCAGCGCGAGGAGCAGTTGGATGAAAGCCAGAAGACCCTGGAAGCAATTTCCCAAGAGCCGTAAAGAGCAAGGAAGGGTGTTGAACGATGCTAGTGCCTCTCCAGGACTCATTCCCCGTGGGTGAGAAGGAATGAGTCCTGGAGCCAAATCCTGGCTCACATCAGTAGTTGTGCCTTCAATATTTCCTGCCTGTTCCTGCCTGGGGTGATGAGTCTGGGTCTGTGGGGTGTGAGAGTCTCTTGCTGTCCTCTCTCATCTGAACTTGTGCTACAGTGAAGAGGTGAGGACACCAGCTTGGCTCAGAGATGTCCTGGCTCTGATCTGACACCCTGCAGTCACGCCGTGCCTTTGTTTCCCCCCTGGATGGATCAAGCCAACTCTTGGGAGAGATCTTTTGAACCATTTCTCGTCTGGGGTTTGGGAGGGGTCACTGGGATCTGAAGCCAGCTGGAGAAACAGCAGCTGGGGAAACTGGTTTGGAAGGACCAAGGATGGTGGTCATTGCTAGGAAGGAGGTTGGGCAGAGCTGCTCTGTTCCCGTGAGCTGCTGTCCGGGACATGGCTGTGGGAAGAACTGAAAATCCTCCTTCAGTCAGCAGGATCCAACCCCTCTAGCCTGGGATATGAACCTCCTAAGTGGGCACACTTAGGGGTATGGATTTCCTACCTCTCCTCCTGCTTTCCAAGCTCAAAGACAGCCAGGGAACTGCTTGATCGGGGGATGCACCTCCTTGCTCTTTGGCTCCTGCGCCTGCCTACAGATGCAGAAGAAATAAATAATTTTCCTAATGTGTTGTGCGTTACAGATGGTTTCCTTTTGCTCCCCGCTCCCGCAACAGGCAGATGTGCAGGGTGGTGGGTGCTGCGGTGATGGGCACTTTGCAGCGTGATGCCCCCCTCGAGCCCACGATGCAGCGGAGATAAGCACGAGGAGCAGGGGGTGACCCACGTACGTGAGACGTGTGGCTAACCCCAAGATAGGCGTTGGCTTGAAGACAAGCAAGAGAGCACCAAGAGGTCCTGTTTGCTCAGGGAGGTACCGAGAAAGCCCGTCAGCCTGCTCCCCATGGGAACAACCCAAGTCCTTTCCCTTCGGATGGTGCCTAGCTGTCCTGCCCGCCGGCAGCTATCCAGTTTGGATCATGCCAAAACAGCCTGATTCAGCCACGGCTATCGCCCGAAACTCATGGGCATCTCACCTGGTCCTCACCTGTGTGTGCGAGCAAAGCAAGCAGCACACCAACGTTCACCCAGAGGCAGGGGCAAAGCAAACATCCTTGTGCTGTCCCTAAAGCCCCAAACAAGGACTCCTGTCCAAAGCCGTGCTCCTCCCCAGTGTCACTTCAATACAAAAAACTGCTCTTCTTCCTGATTTATAGCCTCTAACCAGGCACGAGGAAGCTTGCAGGGTGATTCAGCTGGGTCGACCTGCCCCAGTCCCCTCCCTCTGGGGACCACGGAGGGGACAACCTGCTGCTGAATCATCCCAGGAAGGGGGATGGATTGCCCAGACACTGTGGGGACCGTTTTGCCCCAGGTCTAATAATTCTAATAATTATTAGAAATAATTATTATTTCTAATGCCTAAAAGCTCTAATATTATTCCTGATAAGGATTATTCTAGTCATTATTTTACTACCATCCGTTTCAACACCAGTCCTGCCCAGGAAGCCGGTGGCTCCAAGGGACAAGTCTGTTCAGGAAACAGTTGAACAGCCACGTGTGCACAAGCGTGTTCCTCCCTTTTGCTAAAATCCCGGGAAACACAAGGAAACATGAGGAAATAGGTGCGGACGCCACTGTGTGGAGTCTGGTCCTGCAGAAACAGGGATACAGCTCAGGGCAACCGATGGGGATCTCCTCCACGATCCCCCCTTTTCCTTTTATTCGTCCGCTTGATTCAAGTTTAAATTTCCCCTTCTTCCTCCAGAAAATCAATTTTTGCCCGGTAGTGAAGAGCCAGCCATGGGTCCCTCATGTCCTGGAAATCCCCATTTGCCCTTGACCTGAGCGGCTCCATGAGGATCATCACCACCTTGAAGGAGCTGGGGACAGGGACAAGTTTGGGCACCTGAAGAGTGGGTTTACCTTGGGAAAGTGCCACCCCCCACGCCATGCCCCCGTGACCCTGCTGCAGAAAGGCCCCATGATCTGGAGGTGGGACGTATGGTCTGAAGGTGGGACACATCTCAGAGCTGGTTGTTACCAAAAAATAGAGGAAAAAACTGCAGTTGGCTGCACAGCAAACTCAACGTCTCTCCTGTGGGCGAGAGACCCAATCCAGCACCTCATTAGCTCATTAGAGCCCACCACGATGGGTTCCCCAGGGAATTGGGTGCTCTCAGCTGTTGCCAATTGCCCTTATGGGAGGTGTGCCCAGCATCACCTGGGGTGGGAGCGGCTGTGAGAGGTGTGGGCTGTAAAAGGTCCCTGGGCAGCAGTTGCTCCTTGTGCTGGACCCTGGTAGGCAGGATGAGGCCTGGAAGCAGCCTGGGGTTTGCTCTTTTCTGCTGGGTTTTTGGGGAGGTGGTTGCTTACGACCCCTGGGTCTTCTTTAGAGGAGAGGCAGAGCTATGGAGGTACAGAGGGGATCCCTCCTCGGGGCAGCCCCGTGCCTTGTCCCAACCCTCTCCCTGGGCATGGGTGGATGTCTCCCAGCTCCAGGCTGCTGCCCCGCTGCACCCCGTGGCCGTGCAGTGCCAGGAGGCGCAGGTGGTGGTCACGGTGCACAGGGACCTCTTTGGCACGGGGCGCCTGGTCAAGGCCGCGGAGCTGACCCTGGGCTCGGCTGCCTGCCC
>NW_009194935.1:2784-8901 GCF_000690835.1 Fulmarus glacialis | reverse complement strand
CCCCCATACTCCAGCCAGCAGATATCTTCATTAAATGCCCTCCCCCCTCCAAGCAGAGGTCATCCTCTTATATAGTGGGGGGACAGACCTTCCTGTCTGTTGTTTCCATGCCCCAAAACTAGAAGAAAAAAAAATAACAATCAGCTTGAGCACCTCTGCATCCAGCTCTGCTGCTGACCTGGGACAGGCTGGAGCAGCTTCCCAGCCCAGCGCGTCCCTTGCAGCAGGATGAGTGCCACTCACCTGCCTCCAGCACACAAATACTACTGGTTGATGACCAGAAGAAACATCTCAGCACTGAGTCTCCAGGCTTAAATGTGCTGCTCTGTGTGTGCGGGCAAGGAACAGGGCTCTTAATGGACTGGATAATATGTCTTGTCTTTCCCCAGGTGACCCCTGATGCTCTAGTCTACAGCATGAGCTTAAATTACCAGCCCGTTCCTGCTGGTAACCCTGTCATTGTCCGCACCAGCCCTGCCGTGGTTCCTATCGAGTGCCACTACCCAAGGTGAGCCAATGTGGGTGAGTACCAAGCAAGCCCATCTGCTGCCACAGCGCCGTTAGCTATGGGCACCTCTTCCCCAGGAGGGACAATGTGAGCAGCAATGGCGTCAAGCCCACGTGGACACCTTTCCGTTCCACCCTGTCCTCTGAGGAGAAGCTACCCTTTTCCCTGCGCCTCATGAACGGTAGGTTTTGGGTGAGGGTCTCCTCTGGTGCAGGGCACCCTGGGCTGGCCATGCTTCCACTAGATGTCATAGCTGGTGCTGGTATCACCCCAGGGCTCCTGGAGCAGGTGGGGTTTGGTACAGTTTTGGGGAGCACCCAGGGCCTTGTGCCTGTTGGGGCTTCCTTGGGTGGAAGCAGTGAAGCACAAGCTGGCTTCCCGTTCATGAGTGCCTGGTGACCTCTCTCCTTCAGATGACTGGAGTGCTGAGAGAGTCTCCACCATATTTCAACTGGGAGAGGTCCTCCACTTCCAAGCTGGTGTCAACACAGAGAACCACGTACCTCTGAGGCTCTTTGTGGACAACTGTGTGGCCACCCTGACCCCAGACAGGAGCTCTTCTCCCCAGTATGCTTTCATTGACTTCAGTGGGTAAGAGCTGGTTGTTCCCTTATTTAGAGATGCCTTTTTTCAGGTTATAGCTATCTCTGATAGCAGGCTCCTGCTGGTCCTTGCTTTTGTGTCTAGGTGCCTGGTGGATGGGCAACTGGATGATGCCACCTCGACTTTTTTATCCCCAAGACCCAGGCAAGATGTGCTTCAGTTTGCAGTAGATGCATTCAAGTTTGCAGGAGACTCCAGCAATCTGGTAAATCCTTCCTGAAGCAAGTGATGTCCCTCGTCTAGCTGGGGCTATGGCCTCACTCTATCAAGAAAGTTAACGTGGTTTGTCTAGAATTAGATTCCCAAGGCAGCTGCCTCGTAGCAATGTATGAATGAGGTCACCCTGTATTACTGCTTCCGGATTGTGGCCCTCTGAGCCAAGGATCTTCCTTGAAGACCAGTTCTGATACTGGTCAAGACAAGGCCTTCTGATGGGGTTCAATATCTGAACCCTTAAGTGGCTGGAAGGAAGCAGAGGGGTTTGAGCTGCCCTGGGGAGTTGGTTGTCCCATTGGAGACCAACTTCATGGTGTGTGGGAAAGTCATAAAGGCAAATGACGACCTAACCCCTCTGCCCTGCCTGGCCCCCCCAGATCTACATCACCTGCCACCTGAAGGTCTCCCTGGCTGACCAAGCTCCAGACCCTCTGAACAAGGCTTGCTCCTTCAACAAAGCCAGCAACCTGTGAGTAATTGGAATAGCAGCTTGCCCGAGGGTGAAGAGCTTGGGCTTCTCATCTGGTGTCACCTTTCAGGAAGGTGGGGTTGGCCATCTGGGTGGGAGGGTTTTGGTCTCTCCTAGGAGACCCCAAAGCATGTGAGGGATTCCTACCATAGGACGGGCTACTCACTAGGCTCTCTTCTAGCTGGGCTCCCGTGGAAGGCACGCGGGATGTCTGCTCCTGCTGCGAGATGAGGAGCTGTGGCTTGGCCAGGCATTCCAGGAGACTCCATGCTCCCTCCCGATGGCAAGGAGGACGTGCCCGGAGAGAACTGCCCTCCCAGCTTGGTATGTCTCACTGTGCCTCTTGGTCTTTGTCACCATCACAGTAACTCACTCAGAGCTGGATGGCTGGAGCTGCCTCACTGCCTGTTGGCTCCTCAGTGCTAATCTAAGACTTGGGAGAGCTAGATGGTCAAATGAGTTTGGGTGCTCAAAGGTCCTCCCTTTCAGATCCCTTGGTGAAAGAGGCAGATGTTGTGCTTGGACCTCTCTTCATCCACAGCTGGCAAGATCACCCAGTTAGGAGGTTGCCTTCACGAGGTAGGGCAAACCCAGGGAAGGATGGGGGGGGTTGTGTGGCAGGTCCTGGCTCTAGCCATAACCACCTCCTTACTTCTCCTTCCTAGATGCAGGTCACTTGTGGATGGTCTTGGGACTGGCAGCAGTTGCTGGTTTGGTCATCCTGATCCTTGCTGTTCTAGGAGCTCTGACTGTCTGCCGGAAGCCCAACAACCCCCTTTAAGTTACTGGTTTCAACTTTTATAGACTTTGAAGGACTGTGAGAGATGTGGGGGAGGTGGAGAAGTCTTCCTGGAGCCTGAGCTAATCAAATCTTCATGCTAACTTTAACTGTGCTTCTTTGCCCAATCTTGGTGTCTCATTCTCCTGAAGCCCTGTCCTCAGCAGAGCTTTGTACAGCTTTACACCCCCATGAACTTCCCCCACAGCACCTAGTTGGCAACTGATGCAAAAAAAAAAAAAAAAAAATTACCCTCCTCATGCTCTGTCTTCTTGTCTCTAGAAGAATGGAGTTGGTTTTGGCCTCTTGTGTTTAGCCTCAAAACATCTCACCTTTTTCTGGAGCTATGCTGGTAACTCCTTACTCAGTAAGCCAAGGGGAGCTAAGGCTTTAATAAAACTTGGACCACTCTCCTCCTGCCTGAAGCTGTTTCTGGGAGAGAAATCCAGCTTTGCTGGATGAGGAAGGGAGCACAACTTGAGGGTTGGTGGGTTGGGCTCTGCTTGGGACAGAGGCAGGAATTCCAGTCCCTGCCCCAAGCTTTGCTGGATTAGGAAGGTAGCACAACGTGAGGGTTGGTGGGTTGGGCTCTGCCTGGGACAGAGGCAGGGACTGGAATTTCTGCCCCCGCTCCCCTCCTCCAGAAAGGGGCTTTCTGACATGCCTGAGTCACATTTGCTTTTTTCCCCTCCTGTTGCTATGAAACTTGGGCTTTTCTGCTCAGCAGAGCAGCTATAATGGCAAGATGTTCCTGCCCCAAACCCAAGATCTGTTGCTCCCCACTAGCTGGGAGAGGTTCCCACTTTAGGTAGTGGTGGGAATTGGACCAACTGAACATCTTGGGGATGCGATGTTTGTTGTCAGAGCAAATTCAGGTGGCTGGATTCACGAAAAACTGAGACCTGTGAGGAGCTGGGGCTTGCTCACAGCATGGCCACTGCTTGAGCTGGTTTTGCAGGGGGTGGGAGGACTTCTGCAACCTCTTAGCCTGCTCTGGGGGAGCTTGGGCAGCTCTCTTGGTTGTGAGGGACAGAAGAAAGTGGTGTACTGCACAACGTGGTATGTCTTTAGGTGTCATCCAGCACCCTGGAGACCCTCAGCTGGATGCCCTTTGATAGATGTCACCTTGCAGTGAGATCTCTTTGGCACAAGGTACGGAGCTGGAGTTGAGACTTTGGGTCACCTAAAGCCCAGTCCCATCCCTTCCCTTGGCTGCTTTTGGATCTAAAAGCAAATTAGCCCTCCCTCAAAATTACAAGATTAGTTCTGGGTTGGATCAGGGAGCTGCACTGACTTTGGGTTGGGGTTGTCAGTATGGCTTCTTCCCTCGTCCATGTAATCTGGCCCTTGCTGGTCCTTGCTTTGCAGCAAGGTGGGAGGTAGGAGCTTTTAGGGGGAACAGCTGGGAGAAGTCTTCATGGTCCCCTTAGAGCTGCGAGCTGTCAGGTTTTGGGGCAGAAGGGAGAGGAGCGGGGCATGGAAACATGGGTGGAAGGGATCTCAGAAGGCCTCCAGTCCAACACCAGATGTATCAGCCCTGCGTTGGCCTGGCTGAGGCTCGCAATGTCTGTGGATGGAGATCCCCCACCTCTGCGTGCCCAACCCAGGGCTGCACAACCCTGCTGGAGAAGTATTTCCTCAACCTGAACCTCCCGGACCACGAGTTTGTGACTGCTGACACGTGTTAAATCTTCACATAACTGATTCCTTCTTGATCAGCATTTTCTCTAGACGTTCAGTGCCCTGACCATCCCTTGGCACACGTGCTCTGAGCAGGGACTAGCTCTCTGGTTTGCTGAGAGACAAGAGGAGCCTTTTAAATGAAAACCCTTCTCTATGCCACTGGGCATCGTTGCCCTGCAGCCGCCTAAGCAAAATACCTCAGCTGGCTCCAGGAAGGCAGACAGATATTGGCCAAAACTGGTTTACAAAGAAATTGGGGATGGGGAAATGCTCTCTGGCTTTCCAGAGCAGCCATCCTGCTCCAGCAGCTCCTGCCCCTTCCCAGGCAGCATCCCCAGCTCTGGTGAGGCTCAACGGCAGCACTGACCTTGCCGCGTGATGAGAGTTTTTTTGACTTGAAACTTTGTTATAAGCAAAAATGAGATGTGCTTTAAAGTCTCCTTTATACAATGGGAGAAAAACACTGGGGTTTGTGCTTGCCCAGTGCCCTGGGACTTTTTGGTCTCTGCCTCCTCCAAAAAAAGGAACTCGTGCTCTTTCCCAACCGTGCTGGTCCACGGCCAACATAGTGTTGTGCTTGGAATAAAGACGGGACAGCTGGTCCTGGCAAGGGCTAACCTGGGGGGCAGAAATCCCCTTTTTCTTAGAGAAATACCTCCTCTCCTCTGAACCTGGATGTGTTTCTCCACCTGGGATTCACCTCTGCTAATCTGAGCTGTGTAAACACAAGGTGACCCATCAGAGGGATTTATTCTCCTCCTGGGATCAAGTCCTGGTACCCAGAGACCCACGACCTCACCCTGGAGCTGGTCCCCGAGCTGCAGCTCTCTGGGATGCGATGGGGTGAGACCAGGCATCTCCCGCGGTCCTTGCAGCCAAGGACCCAGCCGAGCGGCGATGCTCACCCCCAGGAGGGGGGCAGCCGCTTATTTACTGATTCAGCATCGCCCGCTGCTGTTATCTCCCTGACGCACGGGGCTCAGCCTGCTGGAATCCCTGGCATTTCTACTCAAGTGCCAGTCTCAAGGTATTTTAAACACGCAGGAGAGGTCCTGGACCCGCTGACAGCAGCAGGGACAGGGCATCGGGGAAAGGAGCTGGTGGGAAAGGCAGAAGGTTTTACTCCGGTCCGTAATTTTTTCTAGG
This sequence comes from Fulmarus glacialis, assembly GCF_000690835.1. Taxonomy (NCBI): domain Eukaryota; kingdom Metazoa; phylum Chordata; class Aves; order Procellariiformes; family Procellariidae; genus Fulmarus; species Fulmarus glacialis. Next base: position 3,498 of record NW_009194935.1, on the reverse strand, counting down.
ATTTCTGCTAGGAGCGGGCTGGCCAACATCTGCCCCAAAAACTTTCTGTTTCTTTTCATTTTCCCAGAAATGGCTCAGCCGCTCCAGCTCAAACATCCAAATCAGAGGCTTTCTACTGTCCCTAAGGCTTGCCAGGGACATCCCGAAAAATGGAGAGGGATTTGGGGTATGAAGCGGAGCATCCCTCCGTCGGAGCCAACGGGATGCTTGCAGAGCCCTGGCAGGGAAAAAGAGTTAAAGACACTCAAAAGAAGGGACAGAAACTCCAATAATGAGGCTTGAAAACATATAAGGTTTATTTTGAAGCAGCTCTCCCTGTTCTCCAGCTGTGAGGAGCCAGGCAACACCCAGCCCTGCTCGCGGGGGGTGGGATACAAAGCGGGGTGCTGTGGCACGGGGAAGGGAGCGGTGGGTGGAGCGCCTCGCCTCCGGCTTCTACCCCGAGCCCATTTCCTTGAAGGCAACAAAACAAGCACAAGCCAAAGAGCTGGGGAAGGGCAGCAGAGATAAAAGAGAAAGATTGCGGCTCTGCAGCTAATGACCTCACTGCCGAGGCTGAAACAGGGGTTGTTTGGCCCCGGCTGAGAACGGCCGCGCTCGTGTCAGTGATGAGGGCTTTCCATCAGCTGCTGCTGGGTCAGCGGTGACCGAACATCCCGGTCCTGGCCCCGCTGTGGAGCAGGGGGATGTTTAAAACCCCTTTTTGGGCTGGAG
>NW_009194935.1:2205-2771 GCF_000690835.1 Fulmarus glacialis | reverse complement strand
TGCGTCTCCCGCTCCCCCCCCCCAGCACATCAGCATCCGAGCGGAAAACCAAAGTCCCAGGGGGGCCGATGGCGCCGGGCAGGGATGGTCCCCACGGAGGGGACGGGAAGCACCCGGACTGGGATCACAGACCCTGCTCTCCCCTCTCCTGTCACCTCCCCAGCAGCCTTGAAAAGCCCCTTATCACCTTATAACCTAAACAAGCCACTTTGTACCAGTCTCCCCGTCTCCGGCTTCTGCTGAGTTTTATAAACAACTTCCCCAAAGAGGCTGACGAGGATGTTTTCTCTCGCCTTGGGCAGCCCGGGAACGGGGGGTCCCGGCACCCCGGAAATGACTCGGTCGTGCCTCCCCTCTCCCCGCACCCAGGAGGGCTGGCCTTTGGGTGCCATTGGTCCCCAAACCGGAGCCCAGGGGCGGACGGCTCCTGCTCCTGGGGGGTTATAAAGGCTGGAGAGGCAGCCCCGGCTCTCTGTGCCGGGGTTTGCTGGAAGAAGGAGGGATGAGACCCGAAAGCGGCTTGATCCTCGCTCTTCTCTGCTGGGCGGCAGGCGAGGTGGCTGCCT
>NW_009194935.1:1453-1958 GCF_000690835.1 Fulmarus glacialis | reverse complement strand
CCGCCGGTCTCCACGAGTGCGGCAGCATCGTGCAGGTAAGACCTTCTCCCCTTCGGTGCTTTCCCCAGTCCCGGGATCCCGCCTGGCATCCCGCCCCGCCCCAGAGCAGCTCCAGGCTGCAGGACCACGCACCGGGCATCCCCCGTGATGCCGGGGGAGCTCTGGGTGCCGGACGCAGAGCACCATCCAGGAACACCCTAGGGGAAGGGACAAGAGGGTATTTCCCCCAAATCGGAGCGTTTTTCCCCAAAGCTGCTTTGCCCTTTTGGCTGGAGACACGCCGATGGTGCAAAGCCCCCACGAGAGCAGCTCCAGGCTGCAGGACCACGCACCGGGCATCCCCCGTGATGCCGGGGGAGCTCTGGGTGCCGGACGCAGAGCACCATCCAGGAACACCCTAGGGGAAGGGACAAGAGGGTATTTCCCCCAAATCGGAGCGTTTTTCCCCAAAGCTGCTTTGCCCTTTTGGCTGGAGACACGCCGATGGTGCAAAGCCCCCACGTCA
>NW_009194935.1:370-1408 GCF_000690835.1 Fulmarus glacialis | reverse complement strand
TTAACTCGCTGAGAACAGAGCGGAGCTCCTTCTTCACCCTCTTTTCCCCAGCTTTTTCCCCCTTTCTTTGGATTTCTCCAGCATTTCCCGGCTGGGAAATGGGAAAGGATGGCTCGGTGGTGATGGGAGGTGGGGTGGCCTCTCTGATGGCTTCTCAATGCTTTTCTGCCCAGATCACACCAGATTCCCTCATCTACCGCACGCTCCTCAACTACGACCCCAGCCCCGCCAGCAACCCCGTCATCATCCGCAGCAACCCAGCCGTCATCCCCATCGAGTGCCACTACCCCAGGTAAGGGGTCCCTGTCCTCGGTACCTCCCACCCCGGTCCCCAGGGACCAGCATGGGGCCGCATCCTGACGCGCGGTGGTCCTTGCCCAGGAGGGAGAATGTGAGCAGCAACGCCATCCGGCCCACCTGGGCTCCCTTCAGCTCCACGCTGTCGGCAGAGGAGAGGCTGGTGTTCTCCCTCCGCCTCATGAACGGTAGGTGGGAAGCCATCCCGACCTGCGGACGGGGATTTTCCACCCTTTTCCCAGTGCGGAGGAACCCAGAACCCCACTGGGGAAGCTAACCCACCCCACGGCAAACGCCAGCGCTCCTGCTTTTGGGCTGAGCTTGGCTCTGGTCCCACGGGAGCTCGGGGACAGCCGGAGCCACCCCCGCCTTTGTCACCCCGGCGCTGCCTTGCAGAGGACTGGAGCGCCGAGAGACCCTTCACCGGTTTCCAACTGGGCGATATCCTCAACATCCAAGCGGAGGTGGGCACTGAGAGCCACGTGCCGCTGCGGTTGTTCGTGGACAGCTGCGTTTTTTTTTGCACCGACTCCTCACCCCACTACGCCATCATCGACTTCAACGGGTGAGCCCTGGGGACCCGCTGGCGGTGGTGCTGGGGGGGAACATGCCGGGATGCTGACCCCCCTGTCCCACCCCAGGTGCCTGGTTGATGGGAGGTCGGATGACACCAGCTCTGCTTTCATCACCACCCGGCCCCGGGAGGACGTCCTGCGCTTCAGGATCGACGTGTTCAAGGTT
>NW_009194935.1:0-232 GCF_000690835.1 Fulmarus glacialis | reverse complement strand
CCCAAGCCCCGGACCCCCTGAACAAGGCTTGTTCCTTCAACAAAGCCGGAAACACGTGAGTAGCCACCGCACCGGGATGGGGCACGTTTGGGCGAGTCCCCAACAGCATCTCGCAGCCCCGGTGTGGCACGGGGATGCGTCACAGACCCAGAGACGGGGGGGCACGAATGCTCCTTGGGTGCCGGTGGTGCGGGGACTCCGGTGACGATGCTCCCGCCCTGCTGTAGCTGGG
>NW_009194934.1:18750-18956 GCF_000690835.1 Fulmarus glacialis | reverse complement strand
AGGCTACACGGAAACAAGAGAAAACAAACAAACGAAAGAATAATAATTTAAAAAAAAAAATTAAAGAAGGAGGGGATCTGGCAAACTGAAAAGACCAAGAGGTGAGGGGTCAGGGCACCTGGCTGGACTCAAGTAGAGAGGCAACAGCGGAAAATTTACATTACTGCTACAGCTATGTGCAGGTTAACGGCGGGGGCACGCAGGCC
>NW_009194934.1:18432-18675 GCF_000690835.1 Fulmarus glacialis | reverse complement strand
GTCAGCGACTCTGCACCCTGCCCGTGCAATGTTATGGCAACGGAGACCCAATGCCCGGGCTGTGGGTGCGCTGTGCGTAGGTGCCCGGAGCACACCATGGCACGGCCCGCAGCGGAGCTGGGGCCTTTGGCTAAAGAGACAATTTCTGGTTTGCGTCCCCGTTAGAAATGCAGGATTTCTGATACATGCAACATTTTTTCCACCACCAAGTGGCTGTGAAGCTTTGTCTGTCCTGGGCACAGA
>NW_009194934.1:14311-18318 GCF_000690835.1 Fulmarus glacialis | reverse complement strand
CACCAACACAGAGGAAGAACACCCTGCCTGAGCTGAGAGAAGAAAAACCCCAGACCCACCAGTGTAAACCTGGAAAGCTCGGCTGTGCTCGCTGGACTACCTCTGGATTTACCAAGGCATTCACGAAAGCTGAATTTGGCCCAAAAGTCAGGAAAGAAGAGTGCATTCAGCATTTGCTTCCCCGAAAGAATCAAGCTTGCCAACTTCTCCTTAATACGAGAGGCCAAGCCTGCGGTGTCACTACTGACTCCAGCGGCCGCGTGCCAAGGCCGAGGTTGCCTGGGTGCCCGCCTGTGCCACGGCAGGGTGCCAGGCACGGGGAGCGGGGGGAGCACCCCCTGCCTTTGTGCCCGTATCCAGGCATCGGGGAGTGCTCCCACTCCTCCCCAGCAACTGATCCTTCTGAAATATCACTGTGCTCACTTCAGAAGAGACAAAAGACACCATTTCTGTAGCCAGGGGCTAAAACAACAAAAGCAACAGCAGCCGCCTCTGCAGGTTGGGTTAAGGTGACTCCAGAGCGAGCTCTCCTGCTTCGCCCGACTCCCATTGCCAGCGGCTCCCACGGTCAGCACGCACCCTGCTCCCGCATGAACAGATTTCCCCCTCCATTACCCAGACTGTGCAACCGGCCCAGGAGAAAAGCCTTTCCCTTCGGGCTCGGCTGTTCACCATCAGCCCTTGTGAGCAGAGCTGCAGCAGCATCTCTGCTGCCTCCCGGGAACAGGGTCACCCAACAGCATGGCTCGCTGGAGTCCCGGGGTCGTGCTCCTGCTCCCAGGTGTGACACTGCCTGACAAGACAGACCCCCACAATGCAGGATGCCCACCACCCTCAAAAAGTGCACATCTCAAAATTAAAATCTTGGTTAGTGGGTGCCAACCCATGCTGACCACCTTGGCTGCTGTCCATCAAGGTATCCATCAGAGGAATCAGCAGCTCGGTATCCACAGCACCATCACCCCTGATGGTCACGGCTAGGTCAGAACCATTTCCACCAGACTACATTATTTATATCAAGCATGACACATACAAATGGTGAAAAAAAACCCCACTTCATCTCCCTTCATTCAGGGTTGCAATGCCATCACACCTCTAATAACTTCAAAACTCCCTCTTCAGTTTTCCACCAAGACTGTTTTCCCCTGCGTGCTTTGCTGGGACCAGCATGCGGGATGGGAGCTGGGGGAGAGAGACGCCCCCGGCTCAGCCCGCCGCCAGCCTCGCCAACCCCGCACACCTCGCACGTCCGCCCGTCCCCAAGGGGCCGCTGGGTCTGGCTGCTCACCTGTGAGCTCCTCACGTGTTGCTTGGGGCAGAGCTTCAGCAGACCCCCGTCAACCTGCGCTCTCTCTTATTACCCTTTTTTTAAAAACCTGAAAGAAATGGCACAGTATGCAAGGAAGAAATGTAAAATAAAGGTTTTACCATCTGAGATACGAACAGTCTATGGAAAATGTGAATTTTTGCCTTCCACTACTGAAGCCATCCAGGGAGAAACTGTGCCCTCTGACCCAACAGCTGCCTGTGTAACACAGCATTTACGCTAGATGTATCCCGCACTTAAAATACATGGATTTTATATACTCACTGTTACAAGCAGTATTTTCAGAGCAGTTTTCCTTTGACTTGAAGTTCTCTTCTGTGATCTACTGCAAGCAGGTGAACCTCATGTATCATTTTCTTCTCTTTTTTTGTTTTAAATGATGGAGCTAGATTTCCCCATGCTAGATACTGACCTTCTACCTCTTAAGCACCCTCTTTCTCCCAGGTAAAATGAGATTATGCTACATAGTCACACTCAAGTACCTTTGTCATGAGAGAGCAGAGAGGCGGCCATGAAATCTCTCTTTAAAGCCGTTTCTCCCAGGAATCCCACTTCTGGCTTTACTCCTGGATTCATGCCTATCCCATCCAAGCCCACTGCTGGGGCTGTAACTCCGTGTTTATAAACGGTTGCCCTACCCCGATCCCCCTCCTCTCTCCTTATCCCTCCCAGCCCACCCTCGCACACACCACAGCGAACGCAGAGAGCGAACCCGCCTGCAAGCTCTCCTCTTCGCTGCTCACCCACTTGACCAAACATTTTCTCCAGCTCTGAAATGCACTGGCTAAGTTTCTAGCATGCTAGGTAAGATTAAATAATCACCCTTATAGATGTAAAATATGACAGTATGATTTATTAAAAAGTCCAAAATTTTTACAGAGCTTATGAAAACATGGGGGCGGTTGGTAAGTGTCCAGTGAAAGAAGTGTCCTGGTCAGCTTTCTGCAGGTTTCGGTCCCTGAACCAAAGGGCACATGAGCATCACTCCCAGGGCAACCCCAGCTGTGAGGGCGCGGAGGCACAGAGCAGGGACAGCCCGATTCCCACCCGCAGCTCTTCACACCAACTCGGCTGCGCCTTCGAACTTCCCGAAAACGCTGGGCCTTCGCAAAGCCTGAGCTAACATCCAGCAATGGCATCACTCTCTAGTCCCACTGGGCTGCACAGCCCACCGGCAGCAGCGGAGGGGGTTTGGACTTCCCTGGGTAACGAAGCTCGTGCAGTGCAGCGAGGGCTGTCTTCAGCTGGCACAGGTGAATACCCAGAGAATTGTGCAGACCCACCCCCCCAGGAAGGCTCTGCTGCTGCCCATCACCCTCCGCCTCTCCTTGCGCCACAAGAAGCCATCGCCTGTCAAACCTCAGTTATGAGCTAAGATGATGCAATGAGAAGGCACTCTCCAAACAAATTCACACTTTTGTGTAAAGCAGAATTCAGATTATATTTGTTGTGCTGTTTGGAAGGTAAGTATGATCAGATTTGTCTTTTCTTTTAATAGTGTCATTCCTCTGTCATGCCCTTCCCATCTCTTTTTTTTATTTACTTAATCCTACTCGAGAAAAGAAAACTGCTGATCAAGATGGGAGTTATTCCAGCATCTGTTGCTGAAACATTACATCATTTCTCCTGTCCTTTTTACTCTCCAGCATTCAGCAGTTCCCTCCAAGACTCTTAACTTCTCTTGTCTTCTGTTAATTAAAACCCAATTAGGATTGCCTGCTGATAACTGCACACTGGTCTAACAAAGCCTGGCCTGTTGCTGGATTTATTTTGTTAAGTGTCATATGAATAGGCAACAGCAGGTCTTACTGGAGCATAAACATAGCTCAACTATTCTCTGCAAATGTTTGCTTTTTGCATGTACTGTGCTAATTTGGGGAAAAGGTCTCTCTAGAAATTTTTTTCTTCAAAAATATTTTAAAAGAATATTCTTATGTTTCACATCTTGCATAAAACTGACAACATTGATAGCTTTTAAATACCAACAACAGGGGAAGCGAGAAGAAACACAGTGGAAAATTGGCGTAACCACTGTGACCATGCCACTACCTTGTTCCAATACGTCCCGGCGAGGGATGATGAGCCCCCATGGCTGGGGGCATCCAGCTGCTCGGGCAGCTTAGGCAAACTGCACCTTCTAACCCCATCTGAAGATGTCACTGACTATTTTTTAGCATCTCAGAACAGCTCTAGGAGTCATATGGCTTACTCCTATACATTGCACAATAATCTTCCAATCTATTCTGCATTAAAAAAATAAACCTTTCTGTCAATACACTTATTTTTCCCGCTTTGCCTGCAGCCTCTCCTTAGCATCGCTCCATGGAAAGTAAGCGCCTCCCTCGGTGAACCCACTACTGAAATGTTGTTGCAGCTACAGAGGTAAGCTGAGCATCAGCGGTCACAGCACGAGGAGGCACAATACGCACAAAAGCGCTCCGCTGTCGTTTGGAAATGATGAGTCCATTTGGCACGTTTGTTTTCAGTCATATAAAGAACTCCTCCTCCTCCTCCTCCGCTCTGTTTGCAGGGCTGGCTCGCGGTGTTTGCAAGTGGAAGCCCAAAGCTCTTTGCCCTGCTCCTTTACTCCTTTTGGCTGCAGCAAACAGCAGCTGGGTCCTGTCCTGGGAGGGCAAGGCGCTGCCGGCCCCATCCGTGGGTGCTTGCGGCTGGGGGGGGG
>NW_009194934.1:8062-14264 GCF_000690835.1 Fulmarus glacialis | reverse complement strand
CGCCGTGTGCCACTGTGGTCCCCCCCCCCCTGCCGATGAACACGGCTCTCCCGGAGAGAAGCCTGCAGCTTGCTGCTCGCCTGTCTGCGGAGGGAGGTGGCATCCCACCACCACGGGGCCACCGGACCACTGTGAGAGGAGCAGAAGTGCCTGTGGAGGTCACCGCCAGCTTGCTCAGGAGTAAGGGCTTCCCTTTGGTCAGATTTTGTTTTACCCTTCGTGGCTCTGACCTCCCGGCTTCTCTGCCCAGGATTACCCCACTTTACAGGGAGAGGGGCTGGGACAGAGTCCTGCAGGATTTTTTCGTTGCCTGCATTATTATGCCGATGGGAAAGCCCAACATTTGTTTCATGGGGCTTTGAGCTGTCTTGAACCTGTTGAATAAAATTTGGAGAGAACCCCATTAACATATCATTCTAGCTTTACCAGGTGATGCTCTCACCTAGCCTCGCTGTGCTGAAGTCACCTGCAGCGCGAGTCCGTCAGCCCCCAGAGAACAGCACGGAGCTCGCACAAGCCTGAGCCATGGCAGATGAAACAGTGTAGATAATGTGATGCACACGGAGAAAAACAATCCCAGCTCCACATACAAAATGCTAGGTTGTGAGTTGACCGTAACCCCAGGGTCTCATTTCTGTGACAGACAGCACCATGTTAGCATCAGTTCAGTGCCTGACAGCAGTCTAGAAAACAAAGGAAATCTTAAGAATTATTCCAAACAAAACGGAGATTGTTGTTACGCACGGTGCAGCTCTGGGCCCCCAGCTGGACCATGGTGTTTGTCCCTCAACCGCAGCACACAACAGAGTATTATGGGGCTGGAAAGGCTCAGAAGTGGACAATGAGGACAACTGCAAGTACAGTAAAGGAACAACCACGTATGCTGGGAATCTTAAGCCTGGGGGGAAAAAAAAAAACCCCACAGTTTGGGAGGGAGAGGATAAGAGGCTATAAAACCATGAGCCACCTGGAGAAACAGATAGGTATTGTCCACTCCCTGCCATTTGCAATGCAAGAAGCAGAGGCCATCAAATGAAGCCAGGTGGAGCCAATTTCAAATAACAGAAGGTGGCAGTAGACCTTGGAATGTACCTGCCAAGGTATCTTGTGGATACAAAAAGTTCACATGCATTATTTATCTAGTCTCACAAGGGGAGATAAACTCTTGGAAAGGAGAGTCACTGCAAGTTACCACAGCTGGCTTCAGAAAACCCTTGAGTTTAAAACGGGCAGCTCGGGAGCATATTGGTGGGGTGTAACACTTGCACTTGTCCTCTTGCTGTTCCTCCCAAGGCAGCCGCCTGTGACCAGCTGCTGGGGACAAAGGCTGGGCAGGATGAAGCCCTGGTCTGACGCCCCCGGCCCCTGCAGACAGGCTGATGGTCTCAGGACTTTCTGTGGCCACTGCCAGCGCTCGGCTGAGCGGCTACACTGTGCTTGAGTGAAACAATCCCGTAGGCTCATCTGTCTTTTAATAAATTATAAAACTGAAATAACCAGTCATAAACCTTACTATTTTGAGAAAGAAACAAGAAAGTTACACTTGAATTTAGTTTCTCCCAACTCATGCACAGCTTTCAGAGGGCTCTCAGGACTAGTGCACACACACAACAGATTTGCTGCAGGTGACCTAAACACAGCACACAAACAGCTGTGCCTGTCCCAAAACCTCCTTGGAGGCATCAGATCTACTGGAGCTCCTTCACATCTGCAAATCCTGACCAGCTGCTTTTGGAAAGAAGCTTCTCCAGGAAGCTCCGGATCAAGTGGCATTCCTCTGACAGCTGGACAACACATGGACCAACACTTACCCAAGGAGAAGATACCCATCAGACCAGCAAGGCCAATGGGACCAGGACCTGCTAAGCACATCCCACTTGTTCCTGCGGAGCGTGCCACCCCCGGGCACACCAGCCCAGAGCAAGGCACCCACCTTGCCAGCCCTCTGCAAGACTAGAGACACATTTCGTGTCTTTATTTACGAAATGGCACATGGAGATGGTCCTACTCTCCTACTTAAGACTCCTACTTGAGTAGGAGTAAAATTTGAGCAACAGGGATCTCCTGTAAACACTCAGAGAAAGGAAATGGACTGGAACAGTAACTAGTGAGCAACTTCAGAAAAAAAAAAAAAAGGAGAGGATGTGGTTTATTTACTTCATCAAACCATGCAGGACCAACTTCAAAGCTACGTGAAGATGCTCAGGGCCTTGTCCAGTTCACGTGGGTGGCAAACCAGCTTATAAAGTGATACTGAATGAGAAGTACGCAAAGGCTGCCCTGAGGATTAGTGTTCAGAGTAGCATAAAAATACGCCATACAGAATAATTAAGCGGATTTGTAGCAAATGAGCTCTGGAAGGAAAATGAAAAACCACAGGATGGGCAAATTTAAATATCCAAATTACAACAAAAAATAATTAGAGGGAGGAAGGGCTGTTACAGCAGGAAGAAAGCACACTGAGCTAAACTGCCCCCCTGCTCACATGTGTAATTCCCACTATGGATCATCTCGGCACAGTCGTCTTTGTTGGTTTTTATTTATTTGTATCCACACAGCCTCTGGACTGCACACTTGAACAGAAAAGGCAGAGATTTCCTATGACACATTTCTCTGGCACGTTTGCCCAACTGCAACTCACTCAAGAGCTCACAAAATCTATTGCAGGCGATGATGTATCAATACTATACTTACAATACATCTGGTTTTGGATGCTAAAAATCTGCTTTCGAAAACATTTATAATATAACGACTTATCAGAAAAAGAATAGGCTCTTACAATCATTTGATTCAGGCAGGAAAGGGAATACGGTAAAGTAGCCTGCTCAAAAAACAGCATTAATACTTTCCATTTCAGGCAAGCAGTAATGATGTTAATTTAACAATATAAAAATATTCCAAGGATCTGTGCTTATATTTATCAATGGCATCACAGCATTGGCAGATACCAATTACTGCATTCACAAATTCAAAAGCAAACATAAACAAGCAAAATCTTAAATTCCATTTTTAACCAGTCCTGCTTCCCTCGAAAAGAAAAAAATATAAAACGCCTCCTCTTGGAGCACCACAGATACATACCTGAAGCAGAATTGTATTTCCTTCGTAGTCTTGCGTTTGCCACCTGGTGCTACTGATAGGAATACATGGGTTAGGCAGGAGAGGCACCAGCTGCCCGATTTCTCGCACCTTGAACTGCAAGGCTGATGACTCCTTCGGCTCGGCAGCCACCCCAATGGGCAGCTGCTTCAAGCAGAGCTGCACGGCAGTATTTTGGGTTGCGTACAGCACAAAGACACAGAAGTTACTTTTCTGCATAGTCGCTTCTTTCTGTAGGATCATCTCGTAGAGTCTCACTGCATCCTCATAGTTATCGAAACTGCAGTAGAGGGTGACACGCAGGATTTCGGGGCCACAGTGCACCCGCCTGATGCCCCACACAGGCATCTGGTCATCCAAGCCATAGAAGTCCTGGTGAGCTGGGGCATAGAGGTGGCTTTGCCCGTTAGCAATCTGGGCGCACTGGTAGCGCCAGGGTGGATGCTGGAAGAGCTCATGGACCTGGAAAATTCGTTCTTCTCCCAAGTCCTCATGTAGAAAAAGGAGAACAGATATTCCAGGAAAGCCGCAGCTTCTCTTACGGTATCTCTCATAGTAATTCAACGGAGTAAGTCGCTCAGACACCAGGAAAAGTCGAACGTCTGGGCAGATCCACTCCAAAAGCCGATCCAGAGTTTGCTGCAGAACTGATGAGTGTCCCGAATTGGCAAGAAGATGCACAGTCACCAGAGAGTCTGCTCTGTCATCCATTGCAAAGGTTCCTGACAAGAAATAAAAATAGACAAATTGGTGCCTTCCCTTTCCCTCTCCTACTGTTGGAGCCTCAATAACATGAGGGGTTACTGTAAGACAGACAGAATGAATTCAATCTTCTACAAGCTTTGCAATAGCCTGATGAAATACGCAGGTCTGCACAGTTAACGTACACAAGGCAGGTGAAGAGTGACAAGGATTATGTGACTGGTCCCAGGTCACTCACATCGCAGCAGAGCTCAGATGAAGGCTCATTTTCCAACTTGAGCTCTGGTCACTGTGTACCGGCAACTGACGTGTCCAGGAACACCTCTGTGTCCTACAGCTCCTCTCCTTCACAGGACAGGGCAGCAGAGGTGAAGAGCACTGAAGCACAAAAGCAGTAATTCTCTGAGATGAGATGACTTTGTAAGAACACTTGCCTGTCAGCAGTGGAAACGCGTGCTCCAGATCCGGCCGAGTCCCACCGGCGCGCATCTCCGTGCGATCGCCACCTTTTGCAAAGGCGATGTGGCACTCATGTTTGAAAACCTCAGCGTATTTTCCTGTAGTCAGCAGGCTGGGCTTTAGCTCGTTGTAAAAAGCTTATGATCTTTGAGAGTCACACCCTTCTGGAGCATACAGATAAGCTATTCTTTAAAAACAAGGAAGGAAAACAGACTAACAAAAGAAAAAAAACCCCATGTGAACACAACAGATAACAATAAGGGCAGATACGAATCAGCCTCAGGAAAGAGGAGCTTTGGGAAAAAACCTCGACTCCTAGTTACGCGCTTCACAACACAGGTAGCTCACTGCCTAGCTGGAAACCAGGTCCTGGGTTATTATACACAGCCCACAAAAGCTGGGTGCCAGGCTTCCCCCTTTCAGTGCCCTGTGTGCCTCTTTTTCCTCCTCTTTTTTTTTTTTTTTTAATGCCAAGATACCCATGTAATCAGCACTCTTAAGCAAATTCCAGTTTTTTTCCCTTGCTCCTTGGGTTTACATATTGGTACTTAATTTAGCTTATTGTGTGGACTACAACAGGAATGCTGAAAATACACCTCTTTCCAGGCCTCTTCTAGTGTCTAGCCAATAAATCACACTGTCCCTTCATCTCCTTATTTTGCCAACCCAGGAGCAATACATACAAGTCAAGCCAACCCCATTTTCTATACAGAACTGCCCTCACCACAGCCAGTAATTAAAACAAAACTGGCGCTTCCGACGATGTATTCAGCTCCATCTAATGAAGAGCAACACATCCCTCTCTGCTGACTTACCAATTTCCCTCTCAAACAACCAAGCACACAAAGTAGTGGTTCACCATGCAGAAATCCCAGCATTAATAACAGTCTGTTATTTAAAACTCTGAACTTTTTTTCTTTTTTTTTTTTTTAAATACAGCCCTAGTGTTATATTCAACTGAGCAAAATCTCCAAGGTCTAGAGGTACAAGTAGCGGTGCCTTGGTTTCCTTTATGAAGAAGATCACTCTCAACTGGTAGAAATACACATTCATGCTTTAAACCCCCACTGACACCAGTGTACAAAAAACCAAAAAGGCTGACTAGAAAATGAGGAAAAAATTGATTTGCACTGATAGAGAGAAACCCACCCGCAACACTTCCAAGCAAGTAACAACTACTGTTGGGAGGGAGACAAAAAAAATCCAGCCTTCGGACAATTGCAGGAAGAGAGTAAAGAGAAGAGTGCAAGTGCTCAAAACATTAAAACGCTCTAGATGAGCTCTGAACAACACAATTTTACTGAAATATGGAAAAGGAAATGATGCATCAGCTCTTTGCTACAGGGCAGGGGCAAGCAGTCATCTGCCTTCCGGCATGTGAGGAAAAGGGGAATTTTGCCTGTACAGGAAAACACTGAAACTAAGAAAGCTCACAGGGGCTCGGTTTGTAGCTGGCAGCACGAGCTGCATTTCAGGGTCTGCATTTCTGTTCTGGTAGGAGGCAATGGTGCTGGGCACGGCAGAGATGGCCGGCACGGCCACTGCGGCAGCGTGCTGAAGCGAAGCACCACCCCTGCGGTGCCGCCTTAGGGTCAGGCAAAAAAGCAGAGACCAGTAAAAGTCAAAGTGGGTAAATAGGAGTGAACATAGACACGGTGCGGGGGGAAAGCAATCGTCACCCCGCGCGCACAGCAGTGGGACCGCGGGCTGGCGTACAGCCCAGCAAAGCTACCGGGGCTGAGCAGGCCGCTGGGTGAAAGCGGCAGCTTTGGGGCCAGCAGCAGCCTGAAAGAACCGTATTACTAGGGAAGGAATAGCGAAGGAAACAAGATATTGTACAGCAACATATAAATCCACAGCACATCCGTATCTTGAGTGGTGCGTGCTGGTCCAGCTGCCCTTTAATAAAATGGATGCAGAGATGTAGGGAGAAAGCAGGAGG
>NW_009194934.1:4804-8031 GCF_000690835.1 Fulmarus glacialis | reverse complement strand
AAAAGAGTAGAAAAAAAAGCCACTTCAGTGAGAGGAGCAAGCAGACGAGGACTTTCAGCGGGGAGAAGGAACCATGGCAGAATATGCTACAGATCTATAAAGTTATGAATGGCATCAGGAGGGTAAAAGGGCAGTCACAGGCTAAAGTACCCTCCAAAAAAGCAGCAGGGGGATAAACTGCAGCTAGCAACACCCACTTCCAAACGCGTGAAGAAACGCTTCTCCGCACAGTGTGTCATTAAGGTGGCCACAAGGCAACACGATAGCGGAAGTTTTTAGGGATTCAGAAGGTGGCTGAGTACAAAGGTTTACCAGACTGCTGAGGGCTGGGTGACGAGTTCAGGGATGCAGAGCAGGTGCATTTCCTGAACCGCGGTGCTACCTGAACCAGCCACCCCCTCGCCTGCTCGCTCCATCACACCTCCCCTCCCGCTCACCCCACCCGCGCTCCCCGGCGCACCGCGCTGGCTCCCGCCCCGGACGATCACCCCCTGGGCTGCTCCTGCACCGCAGGCCGGGTACCCGCCCTCCATTTCCCCCCCTCCCACAGAGCAGAGGACCCGGTCACTCCTCCACCAGCGAACCTCCAGGCGCATGGAGAGGGGCGAGCGCGGGCTGGCACCCCTTTCCTCACGCAGGCCCATCCATCGCTGCAGGCTCGCGCAGCTCTCGGCCCCGTCCCCACTCGCATCACGTCAGGCTGTTTAAAACCCCGGGCGGCAGCAGCGTTGTAGCAATGAAGGTAAAGTACCAGTAACGAACTCTCTCAAAGCAGCTGTACAGAGTAAGGGCTGGTGGGCCGGGAGGAGCGGGGGTGAGGAAACGATGCAGACACCACATCTCCCTCCAGCTCCCACCGTAGCCAGTGGGACCCAAACTGGTTTCCACATGGGCAGGTGCCTCCCACAGAGACTGCTGAAGGTGACCAGCACCTCTCCTGTGCAGAGGATCTGACGTAGCTGCCATCCATTTCAAGTGCCACCAGGTTTTACAACAGCCAAGAAACTGAGTCTAGGCACAAAAAGGGCCAAATCCTGAACCCTGCCACCATGCTGCGTCTCCTCGTGAGCAGCGCGCTTGCTGGGGTGGGACGGGGAAGCAGTCTCACCTGTGAGCTCTATCTGAGGGAGCTGCCTGGAGAACAGTTTTAGGCCTCGTTCTCAGACCCATAAGCTCTCCAGCAGCTCCAGGTCAGGGGTACCCACCACTCCTACCATGAGGAGCACGAGATGATCAAGCACCAGCCTTGCCTGAACTCCTCCTTCGGAGGGCAGCCCCACCATCTTGGCTAAGCACCATCCAGTAGAGGAGCGCTCTGTTCCTCTTCCACTTTGCTTTGACATCTAAATGTCCTCGGGGAAGGGCTTAAACCCAGGCTCCCCAACCTCGGACAAGGGTATTCTCATGCCCTCACTTTGTCTCCAGTCTATTGCCCCGCTAAACCCTGGGGTGAAGCCAGGATGCCACAACCATCCGTTCCCTCACTGCTGCAGCCTGGTGAGTTTAGACCTCCTCATCCACTGCTTTTCTCAGAGGAACCAAGTAGTTCTCGGGTTGGGAAGGGATGACTGTCATCAGAACAAAGTGCTGGCTTTTGCTGGATCTTGTAAGAAAACGAAAGTGCTGATTTCACTCCAATCCCTGAATATAATGAGTCCTTGCCGCCTTCTCTGCTTCCCCTTCCCCTTCCCCCAGCTTTCCAGTCTGGCTGCCAAACGGAAAAGCACATTATTCATAGTGACCTACTGAACACGCCAAGAAAGATTTCCTGAAGAGATTAGAAAAATAGCAGTTCAATCTTATGTGAAGAGTCACTCTGCTGAGGGGATGGGGAAAAAAAAAAAATATTCTGATATGGTACTCAAAAAAATACATCAGAGCACCATTCCCATGTGACAGTGACTGGCCACATAGCAGAACGTACAGAAGGCTGCTGGGGGAGTCCAGCTGTGTGTAAGAGCATCTGAAATACAAATATTTGTATCTACCACCAATATATACACTAGAGTAAGCCCCACATAAAATAAAGTCCAAACATAAACAACTAACAAACACTTTATTGTGTGAAGCCTCAGAGAATATTATCTGCTATATGTTTAAAATCTTACGGTAGAAAGGCACAGCAAAATAATTAAAAATTCCTTTTCATAATGAATTCTTAAGGTGTGCCTAGTCCTCTGCGGTGCCCAGAGCCCTTCGCTCTAGCTGACACCAACAAGACTGATGATGCATCACAGGATTTTATAAGTTCATAGCAACATCTCTAAGGAAGTTGCTTTATAAGGATTTAGGCTTTGTATACTAGCACATAATTAACTTCAGGGAGACTGGGTGTGCATTACCTAGGCATCTCGGGAGCAGGCCTCATTAAATCCATGCAATGTCTTGGACTTACTAACTTTTAAAAGACTTTTTTTTTTGTTTTACGCCAATCTCAAGCTCTTCCTATAACACGAACAAAAATACTAAGTTAACCTGCTAGACAACAATTATCTACAGCATAGACAGTACTGAGACAAAAATCAGGTTTAAGGTCGTACTTGAACACATTAAACTTTTCAAAGAGTTTGTCTCTTGCTCCAAACCTTGTGACTCCAATTCTTCATCACTTCAGAGGAAAGTAAAACCCCAATGACCAAAAGAGAAAAAAAATCATCTAACCTGTTGCATTTATTTAGGTAGACTTCCCTCCTGAATGGTTCTTGTTTCTTCTTTTTAACCAGCTAACAAAGAGGAGGAATCCAGCAAGGGTCTGTCAGCAGACACAGAAAATACAGGGAGCTCCACCACATAGAGCAAATCTGGATCCAAGCACATACACACACAAAACAAAAAAACAAAAAAACAAAAAAAAAAGAAAAAATACAGTTAGAAAGAGGAGAAGGAGGGGGAAGCTCGCTGCAGGCTGCAGCCTGTGTTACCTCGCAGAGCTACCAGGCGGGCTGACCCTCAGGCTGCTGCTGGGAGTCACAGCTCCAACCTGGCAGCAGCATCGGCGCGGAGGCTGCAACTCCTCCCATTGACGGGACACAGCGACTTGAGACTCCTGCCGTCAGAAACACTACGCTGAGATGAACAGGCAAGACAGGGTTTCAAGACTCACGGGAGATAAAATGCAAACTAAAATGAGAGAGGTTCCTCCTGATGCTCAGCCGCAGCGGTTGGGGAAACGGGCATCCTCGCAGCTGTATGGTGCACCGTCAGCGGGTCGACTAGGAGCAAAACAC
>NW_009194934.1:0-4791 GCF_000690835.1 Fulmarus glacialis | reverse complement strand
TATTTATGAAAGTAAAGCAAGTAAGTTATCCTCAAGCAACACGGACTTCGGGGCAAGCGCAAGGCTGGGAGAGCAGCACTGAGACACTGAAACGAGGGAGTCACTGGCAATGGACCGAACCACGACCCTGCCAAAGTCCATGTTAAAACTGCCATAGACTTTGAGGCAATCAAGCGTTTACCATTGGTACCTGAATGATCTCTCAGGAAAAGAACAGCCTCGACTGAGGACTGAGTTTCCAGATACATCTGATTTCAACAGGATCTTGGAAACCTCATATTAAACCAGAATTATTGCAGCGATATAAACCAGGCTGATATCACAGCTGCCAACCCCAAACCAGCTCCTGTTCTGCGTAAGCAAAGGGAAAGGCAATGGGGAGAGAGGATGCTGCTGCAGTCCATAATGGTGTCGGGCGAGAGCCAGTCCGCCGATAGCACTGACTCTGCAGCAACGCCGCCCACCCGCCCCCCAGCCCCTCTTCTGCACCCTGTGGGGTGCCCCAGATCCAGCGGCACGACAAGGGTCAGGGAGAGGAACAAAGAACCTCTGTGTACCCGAAGCCTGAGTCAGCTTTCCCACTCCTGATGCCCTAGGATGCCCGAGACATATGTGGTTATATAGATGCCTCTGACATACACTGGCCTACCTCCAGTTACACAGCTGATGGCCACCACAGCCACACGCAAGGGAAATCTCGAAGAATGAACAGCAGGACAGCCAGAGGGACTGCCTTCTTGAGCTGCACTTCCCAAGCAGTTTGAACACAGGGAAAAGTAGAAAGCCTTCCAAATAAGCGCATGTAACCAAAGATGCGTAAGTTTCTTTGCAGCAACTCTACACGATCAGGTCCCGGCAGTCAGGTTCCCGTACTGACTGCTACCAGCGGCGTGCCCTGGCTCGCAGCAATGGGCCCCAAAAAGCTGTGAAATATGCTTCGCCCTTTATAGGTTCCTATTAGTTACAAGTATGTCATAAAAAGGCACAGCATTCCTTGCCTGGCTACAGACATCCCACAGCAGCCACAAACAAAGTTTGTGAGATTTGGATTTATAGAACCTGACTGAGGCAGCTTTTGTATTCAGCTCCAACCAAATCTGGGCTATGTGTCCTCAGCAAGTTATGGGGCACTTCCAGTCAGATAGATTCTTCCTCAGTTTTTAGTTTGGTTAAAATATTTCAAAAAACCCCCAAAGCACTCCATACACACCAATCAAGATCCACTAAACATAACGAGCCTATAGGTTATATCAGAAATTAGTATTAGAAAATACTAGAAAACACAGAGCCAAAATCTAGCACCGACCCAAGATGGTATCTTTGGGATCCCTCTGCCCACATCCCCAGCATCAACCCCACTCCCACCCAGGTCAGTGTGGGACGAGAGGGGAGTCAGCTTGCCTACATGTGAATTTAGGTGCCTAGCTTGAGGGACTCATTTCTGAAAGATTTAACCTAGCAATTTTTATATTAATTACACTTCAATTAAAAACCTTCTAGAAAAAGAAAACAGGCACATCTAAACAAAACCAAGACTTGCAGGGCCCCGTGAAGTGTTTATTTAATCAGCTTACATTTAGCATTGCTGAAGACAACTCAAGGAAAAATTCTTGGAAGGCCAGCAGCAGACGCCGAGAGAAGCTGCACCCTACCGAGCATTAATAAGAGCAAGTCACCATGAGATGGTGAGCTTGCCAACGAGTCCGAGCTCCAGCTAAGGAACAAGTCAGACCCACGTGGTGTGAAGGCTTCTAATTACTCCCTTTCCTGAGGACAACCCTCCTGAGATACAGAATAATACACCCCAAATTCTAATTTTTAAAAAAAAAAACCCAGTCTTGGCCCGGATCCCACATTACATTAGAATTGCAGATTTGCGTAATTAAATTGATAACAAATGCCATGACAGACAAGCTGCAGGAGATTATTAGCCTCATCTTTAACAGAATTTCAAAAGAAGCAATATCCAAACATCGAAGAGTATTAGCAGAAGTGGCTTGCAAGGTTTAAGAAACTCGGGCATTACCGGGATTTGGGGCATGCTCTAGCAAACCCTGCAAAGAAAAAGCTGCACGTGGACTCAAAGGCCATAGTAAGGCACTATCAGGCTCTAATGTGGCTTCACTTTGAGGACTTCAGGACTTCCCTTCCCATTGTGATTTTTTCCTTCCAAGAACATGACTGCTAAAGGTTATTCATAAACAGTGAATGGAAGTTGCACCTACTGGAGGATCCCCCTTTCCTCTCAGCTTCTGCTCAGGCAAACAGGAGCACACGGCTCCCAGACCATCACCTCCGCAGACAATTTCCTCGTCTTGCCCACAGCTAATCCAAGTCAGCAGTTCCAGAAGTCGAGGAGGTGAAACAGGCCCATCTCTCCTAAACAGCAATACGCCTTCTTGCTTTAGGATAAACAGCTGCTGAGAGCAGGCAGACTATGTCAGGCTGTCTGGCGACCCAGGCAGGTATTGCTGTGTTAGTTACAGTCACACCACATTTGCAAGATTTTCTTTGCAGGCAAAAACTGTGAAAACAAAGGTCAGATTGTGTTTGGTATGAGAAGACCGAAGGACCAGAAGTACCTGCCTGAACCTCACAGCCTTAGTGTGGAATGAGGCAGAAATATTACGCTGCAGAACCACAGTTTGTGAGTGTACTTCCCTAAAACAGCTGGGCTGTCCTTGAAAAAACTTGGCTTAATTTCAAAGGTTGTAAAAATAAAGAAATTCACATTAGATGTAAATACAATTATAAGCTCCTTGAAGCAAGAACCAATGCTGTTGCTTTCCACATACAGTATAAATACAATTGATCACAACTGAGGCGCCAGGTACTAACCTAATGAGAATAATAAATAACTGAGATTAAAAACAAGAGGGTAAAAAACCCACCAGACTAAAGATGATCTTAACAGCCCACCTGGAAAGAAAGCATAATTGTCCCCGGGTAGTAAGACCACATCTACACTGGATTTTCAGAGCACAATTGTTACTGCAGCTAAAGTGCAGAAGATGCCAAAGAAGCTAAAGATGCTTAAAGTGCAGAAGCACAGTGATTTGAGAACCTGGAGCCTATCTCCTACCCTTTGGAATAGTATTCTCACTCTTTTCTGGCTATTATTCACCAGTTCCTAGCTAAAACCTCATTCTTCTGTTGCTCTTCATTTTACGATGCCATTATTACCTCAGCAGATTGAGTGTAAAATATTATTCCATGTTGATATTATTATCACAACACTCGGACCAAACGGACAGCCAAGTGCAGAGCAGTGCAATTCAGATATTACTCCCTCACCTCAGTTCCAGCTCAGAAAAGACTAATAGTAGGCTTAATTTGAATCAAGACTTCCTAGAACTAGAATTTATACTCGCTTCTTTGTGAAATGGGCTTCCCTGGAGGAATGCAACTCCCAGCTTCACCCAAGAGTGCAACAAGTAGCAATTCCTTCAAGGGAACAAGCAACTGAGATCTCTCTCTTCCCTGAGCACCCAGCACTAAATCATGCAGCCTGGGACTTGGGATGAATTCCTAGAGATTTCAGCAGGCACTTTGCCCAGTTGAGGCCATGACCCGTAAATCGAACCACAGCAACGGTGTTGGTCAACATGCTGTGATTATAGCACTGTTCACACGAAACTTTAGTGTTGTACAGTGTCAGCAGGAGAAAAGCACCCACAGTGAATACGCATGTAACAGGGTTCTTACAAAAGAAACCAGTGCGTACCTTTGTTCTCAGCACCTTTGTTTAGCTTATTCGTGCTGCCCCTGCTTTTCACACACCACCCGGTGAGTTTCTCAAAGGCACCGCGCAGTTGCTTACTGCTGCCTGATGCCACCCCACTCCAACAAAACCGCAGCATCAGTGTGAGTCTGCACAATGCAGTGCTTGACCTTAAGACGTCAAAAACCTGCAAAATCGTAGTTCATTATTAAAACACATCACTCAAAGAACATGAAACATGCACAGGAGATACGGTGCGCTTCCAAGAGCTCAGGAAATACTCCTTTCGGGAGGGCTAAATCCCCCCAATTTCCATAATACATGTTTCCTTATGAATGCTATTACTAGCGAGCTCAAATGCTGCCATATCACATAGCTGCAGACCAACTGCTGGAACAACAGCACTCAAGACACCGGGATTTCAGTCTAGACAGGGTTTGTTAGTATTTTTCTATTCATTTCCTCAAAACCCACTCCAAGTTCATGATGCACAAGACTCAGGGTGCGTGCTCTATGTCATATGATACCCCAACCCTGTAACACTCACCCAAGCAGAAGGTTACACTAGAGAGAAGGGAAAATAAGTAGGTAATAAATAATAAGCATAACCAACTATTTATCACTGCCAAATAATCCAAACACCTTCTGTGGCCTTTAGAAGTCTCTTTTTTCAGCTTGCAAGAAACATTCAAGAAATAGAATCCAGCACTGTAACTTGAAAAGGAACATGTCCCATGACTAGAGTGAAAACTCAACGATTTTCAGACTCAGTTTCCAGACCTAACACTATTTTGTTTCATCACCTGACGTACGTAACTCTCAGTCCCCGTCTGTCTCAGCCCCACACGCGTCACACGACGTGGGAAGTCGCGGTTCCCGCCCCATCCGCGCCACTTCAAACCACATTCTTAAAAAGTTTCGAGTCGCAAACTGCAAGCGCAGCTCGTCGAAGACGCCACGGGCTGTTTCGCAGAGCCTTAGTCAAGGCACGGAGACAAAAAAGAACGGGGGAAAGGAGGAGAGCTTATCTAGCCCTTCCGCGCACTGGGAAGCGGCGGCTGGCACCCGAG
>NW_009194933.1:0-4671 GCF_000690835.1 Fulmarus glacialis | reverse complement strand
TTACTGGGCACCAAAGCCAGCTCAGGTTGCGTCACTGCTGCACTCACGCTGCTTCTTGTAAGGCTTGTCTTCCACTGGTTCAGGTGGTTCACTGATTCAGGTGGTTCCTGCTATAGTAATTGCTATAACATGCAGCTCAGATCCTGGGTTACAACAATTTAGAGGTATTTCCATTACAATCTCCACCCCGGTCCCTTTGGACCAGATCATCGCGTTTAACATTGCAATGAACTCCTCCCCTTGCCCCTGCTCTGGCTTGGACTTATCCACAGACTGCAGTCCCTTAGGGGTGCACCTTACCTATGAGCCACAGTCTCTCCAGGGATGTACCTGCTGCGGCATAGGCTTATCCACAGCCACAGTCGCTTTGAGGTGCGCCTGTTCCAGTGTGGACTTCTCCATGGGCCATAGTGCCTTCAGAGATACACCTGCTCCAGCGTGGCTTTACCCACAGCCCCAGTCCCTTCAGAAGTAAACCTGCTCCAACATGGCCTTACCCATGGCTGCAGTCCCTCCAGGGGTTTACCTGCTCTGTCGTGGGCTTATCCGCGGCCACACGTTTTGAGGTGCTCCAGCATGACCTCATGCACAGCCACTGATGCTTCAACATGTACCTGCTGCAGCATGGACTTGTCCACAGCCACAGATGCTTCAAGGTGTACCTTCTCCAGTGTGGACTTATCCTTGGGCCACAATCCCTTCAGAAGTATATCTGCTGCAGCACAGACGTAACCACAGCCACAGACGCTTTGAGATGTACCTGCTCTGGTGTGAACTTATTCACAGCCACAGGCACTTCGGGGTGTTCTGCTCCCGTGTGGACTCATCCACAGGTCACAGTCCCTTTGACTCAAGTTCATACTGGAGTTCCAATCTGTCCAGTACAGCAGCACAGAAACAGCAGGGATGCCCCGGCCATCTGCCAGCCCAGGCACATCGCCATTGCTGTTATTAAAATGTTCCCAGGTACAGCAGAGTAGGATGATCAGCAGTGCAGCAGTACAGCAAGCAGCGAAAGCAAAAAGCAGCCACTATCAAGCTCTAATATATACAGTGAGGCAAGCTGGCCCCATGGCAAGCACAGGAGCCTGCCAATTAATAGCTAAACAACAATAACAGCTATAAATTCGATTTAGCACATTCCAATCAAATCTGTCGTTATCTCGAACCTTTTGAGCCCCACGTTGGGCACCAAAAAGGACATGGTGCCCTTTTAACCCTGTGTCGGGGTTAAACCACGACAAGGGACAATGGGAGAGCAGGTCTGCCAACAGTGTGGTGAAAGGCTGCAGCGGAGCAGGGGAAATCAGACTGAAGCTTGAGGGTTATGGGGAGAGCAACTGGGCAGGTGATCCTGGGAATAGCAAATGAGAGCAACAGATTACAGTTGTCTCTGGGAACCTTGGGCTTCTGGGAAACGTGCAGTTTCACAGGGTGGCACAAGTAGTGGGAAAGTAATGTATAAAGGCATAAATTCCTTCAGTCTCACATTTCTTCTCTTTCTCATAGAGCGACAAGGGAAGAGTGAGCCTGCAGCAGGTGATGAGCCAACAGCAGAGACAGAGAGTGAGAGTGAGGCAGAGCTGTCGGGCTTCTCCCCAGTGGTAAGAGCACAAAGAGCTCTGCAGAAACCAGTCCCTCCTCTCTGGTCTGTAGCAGTTTGAGAGCCAAGGGGTCATCTGAGTACAGCTGCATTGATAACGAACAGCAGAGCAACAAGTCACTTCTTTGCAGAATCCTAAGGGAAGGAGGGTTTTAGTTTGATGAAGGCCGTTGTCTACAATCTGGGTATTGAGAATTCAAGGCCACAGGGCTGGTGATGCAGTAGCAGGACAGGGCGAGCCATGCTCCAGCCTCCTGCAGACCTGTGGAATTGCTTTGATGGTTACGCTTCATGCTAAGAGAATGTGAGCGTCTCCTAAAGAAATCAGCTGTCCTGGTGTAACGTGCAGAGGCTCCTCACCACTGGAAAAGGGAGATGAGCAGCACTGGCGTCTCTTACACAGTTCCCTGCTCTCAGTGAGACTGGGTGGGACCTTTCTATATGTGCACCATAGAAATGGACCAAGTGGTCCTTTACGGGAGCTCTGGGCATGTAGCTGGGCTGTAAGATGGGAAGCTTCAGCTTCCAAAGGAATGTAGATACTTGAACCGCTGCTACTTGTAGAAGGCTTCATTGGGCCCAGCGTGAATGCAAAAGGGAAGGGGTGTCTTGCTCCTTGGTGATGCCAGGAGAGGAAGAAGGATCAAAGCCTTCTAAGACTCCTACAGGCTGATCCCATCTTGTGCTGGCTCTTTTGGGTTCCTCACTGAGGGCAGGCAAAGCGTCAGGCAGTGAATTATTGCAGGAAAGCCATTTTGTCCTTCCCTGGCAGCGCAATGAGCACTTTGCCCAGCCCCCTCCTGCTTTCATACTGTCCCTGCGCAGAGTCCCTCCAGCAAAGGACTTCTGGTCTGTGCGGAGGTGCCTGTAGGCAGCACTGGTAGTCAGACACCCAGGAATTTGTCCCTCTGCCCTCATCCCATGCAGGTGGATGTGAAAAAGACTGCCCTGGCACTGTCAATCACAGATTCTGAGCTCTCTGATGAGGAAGCTTCCATCCTGGAGAGTGGGGGCTTTTCTGTCTCAAGGGCTACCACCCCACAGCTGACGGACGTTTCTGAAGGTACGTGATGGGACGCTTCGCTGCCTTCCTGACCCTGAGTATTTTGTCCCAGAAAAACTGTCCCTCCAAACACAGGGAGAGAATCTAGCTATTTGCAGGGGGAAGAGCATTAAAAGGAGGAAGCAGTAGTAGCAGCGCAGCATGCCCTGACTTCATGGCTGATCATGAGCTGGTCCTGAGTGGACATCTGCCTCTGATTACTGCCCCACAAAACAATGTTCTCTTGTCTCAGCAAGGGAGAAAGGCCATCCACAAAGTCACGCAGAAATAACTGCGTGGTACAGTCACACACCCATATGATGTTGGGTGAAACAGGTTGGACACCCCACCCTGTCAGAAGCTCAAAGACTGGTTAGTGGTGAGGAACGTGAAGGCAACCACTCAGATGTGGTCACTTCAGTGTCTGGGGAGGAACAGGCAGCTGACTTGCTGTAAGCACAATTTCCCTGACCCTGTGGGTCTTAGTGGAGGGCTCTAGATGCAGAGAGTGTGAGCTGGAGAAGGAAGTCCTCTCTGAGGACAGAGCGCATAGAACAGGATGAGGAAAGGGACACTCCACGTGAGTCGTGCCACTGGGAGAAGGGAATAACTGCAGACCCCTTCCTGCTGTGCTCCCAGCGCTGGGAGGATGCCCAAAGGTGAGCCCTGGTGTGTCAGCTGGGGGGAGGTGGGCGGGAGGTGTCAGTGCCTTGGGTCGAGGTGAGGGAACCTGCGCCTTAATGCTGGTGTCTTTCAGACCTGGATCAGCAGAGCCTGCACAGCGAGCCGGAGGAGTCATTTTCCAAGGACCTGGCAGAGTTTCCCTCCGTGGAAGAATATCATTCCAGAGACCTGGGACCACAGAGCGATGAAGATGCGTTTGGTGTGCCTCTGGGTCCTGAGCTTGCCCACGCTGCCCGTGAGCTGGACTCGGCAGAGAAGGAGGCCGCAGACTCTGACCTCTCCATCCTTCGCCTGGCGTCTCCTCTCCATTTTGTAAATACGCACTTCAATGGGAGCGGGCAAGCGGCAGGAGGCAACGCAGAGCCAAAGACTGCCCCTGCCCCGGGCCTAGGCATCTGCATTGACACGCTGAGCGAGGAGATTGTCACCACTGCCATTACCACGGCGGTGCAGAACACCCTCTCTGCCCTGCTGCGGTCCTCGGACGCCAGCGAGGGGCCTTCCCTCTCTGAGTTCCTGCCCACCGAGCCCGAAGAGAAACTGAGCTTCCAAGCACAGCTGTCAGAGACCGAAGTGGTGGAAACAGAGACAGCAGCTTCACCCGAGGATGAGGAAGCAGATGACTTTGAGCTACTGGATCAGGGGGAGCTGGAGCAAATGGATGTAGAGCTGGGGCTTGGGGAGGAGCAGGAGGCACAAGAGTCTCCTGCTGCTCCGGCTCCCCCCTCTCCCACGCTTGCTGAGCTGCCAAAGCAAGGAGATGAGGAGGAGGCAGTGATGACAGCAGCATCTATGTCTTAGGTCTTCTTCATGCGTCCCCTTTTCCTCCATCGTCACTGGAAAGAAGGAAGAACTCACACGGTGAACGTGCAGTGGGTTTTTAGATGTTTGTGTTGACTGGGATGGAAATGCGTCAGTGTTAATGTGCTGTGTCTGGAATAACGAATCCTTTCCATCCTTCTAGAGCCCGGCCTTCGCTGGCTGAGTGGGAGACGCCCCTGCCCTGCGGCTGGGGTTTTTTTGCCTTCCGCCACAATCAAACACCAACCCCAGCAAACGCTTCCTAGTAATGGTGCAGTATTTTGGTCTGTCTTCTTTGTCTTTCGTTTTGCACGCAGAGTACCAAGCTAGCTGTAGCTGCTGCTAATACCCACATCCCCAGTAGGACATATGCAACCTTATTTTATTGGGTTTTTAAATGGCTAAAAGTGTAAATAATTTTAACTTTCATTGGTTTTGTTTGGGGGGAGGGACGGGGTGCACAGTCAAACGTGGCTCTCAGGGGCTAGGGGAGGGTAAGGGGTCTTTGGAGGGGAGGGTAGCAGTAAGGGGACAAAAGCAG
>NW_009194932.1:624-14182 GCF_000690835.1 Fulmarus glacialis | reverse complement strand
TGCTGTGCCACGGGAGCGCCAGTCCCGAGTGGAGCAGGCTCCGAGCTGCACTGACCGCACGGGGCACACTTGAGGAAACCTACTTCTGCCCCCTCCAAAGAGCCATGTTGGGTCGGTCAGCCCCCAGTCCCACAAGGGGAGAGGAAGCAGCCGGGGGGGCTGGAGGAGGACGCTGAGCCTCCTACCCCAGGAGGGCAGATCTGGCATGGCCGCAGGCCCCCACAGGTGGCAGGATCAGCCTCAGGCTCCTGCATGATGCACAGGGGCGAAGGGCCACCCCGTGCCCAAGCCCCGGTCCTGCCTCAGGGGGCTGCGTGCTACTCCCACCCTGCCAAGGACTGCCCCCGGGGCTGCCAGCCCCTGCTTTGCTGCTGCAAAATACAGGCGCCCACTTTCCACTTGGTTGTGTTTGCTTGGTCTTTCCACTCACAGGCTGGGACGGCTGTACCGCCACCACGCTGCAAAGACCCCGGTCCCGCAGCTCTTTGGGGAGGGGGTGCCAAGACCTGCTGAAGCAGAGAGGGGACCGGTCCCCACCCCGTGGCAGCCGAGGGCCTGGCCCCGAGCAGTGTGTGCCGCAGAGGTGATTCAGTCAGGGAAGCATTCACTGCAAGCGTGAACTGTGCTGCTGAGGGGAGCGTGCGGCAGCAGCACTTCCCGCCTGGGGGATAATCCTGCCTTGCGAGAAGGCTATGCAAACCAGCCACTCCTTGCCAAGAGATGGGCAAACTCTTTTCATCGCTGTCCCCACTGCTCAAAACATGTCTCACCAGCCCTGTGTGCACAGCCCTTCCCTGCAGGCCCTGGCACTGCGCTGTCTGCCACTGTCAGCTGCCTACACCCTTGGCAGCAGTGACCCCACAAGTGTCTGGCACTTAATAACTCCCAACAAGTGCCAGGTAAAGGGGGAACGAAGCTACTTGCTGGCAAGTGGCCTATTGCAGAAGCTGCAGCTGCCCTGAGACAAGGCAACCACAAATACAGGGGCATCTGCCCTCTGCCATGGGCAGCACAAGGCTCCTGCTGTCACTGCCGGCACGACCTACAGGCGCAGTTCGCTGGGCGCCCGGTGAGGCCACCGTGCACATGCACCAAGCCCCCAGCCTGTGCGTTAGGCAGGGAACAAACTGCTGCACGAATTTGCACCCATAACTGGCTCCCTGCTTCCCAAGCAGGGCAGATGCTCTGATCCACCGCACAGGCAGGCGGCTTCCTCTGGGACAGGCCAGAAGAAACTCCAGTTTCTCCTGCCTTCTCTCCAGCTGGTGCTCGCTGTGGGCTGCAGTTTTCACTTGGGGTGAGTGCAAAGAGCCCCCCATGGCACACGGCTGAGGGTCAGCCAGTGACCCTGCTCCTCACAGTCCTGCAGCCCTGAGAACTGGCCTCCGGCACTAAGGTTTTTATGGGAATGCTTTCATTCTGTTTTTATTGCCAGCACCAGACAGACTTGTCTGATGCTGCTTGGGAATTAACCCTGCAATGCTGTGGAATGGCTGCCATGACCCTGGGCCTGCTGCTGTCCCCAGGGCCCTGGAGAGCACATGGAAACCATTCTCATAGTCCTGACTGCAGCCCCAGGAAGCTGGCTGGGTGCAGGGACTGGGGACAGGCTCCTACGAGCAGGGATTGTTCCTCCCAACATGCCCATGCAATGCCCCGCACCATCAGGGCACTGATGCAATGCAAATAACAGCAGCCTGACTCATCCTGCACCTACCTGGCTCCTACACAGTGTCTGAGGTGGGACAGCCCCACGCTTCTTAGAAACACCAAAATAAATCAGGTCCTGTGAACGAGCCACTCCTGCTGCAGCAAAACCCCAGCCCCAAATTGGCCATCCCCTCTCCCACAGGAATCACAGCAGCATCCACGCAGACACCTCGGGATCACTGGCGGTGTCAAACAGCAGCTTTACAGCGATGCAACAAGGTCCCAGCCCTGCTGCAGCCACGGCTCAGCTCTGCGAAGGCAATCCACCGGGCTGTGCTGGAAATCCCCTGCCAGCCCTACTCTGCTAGCAGCTCAGCGACTCTGCCATGGCAGGGTTCAGGAGGTGGAGGGTGAAATCAAGCAACGTTAGCTACATTCGCCAACATTTCCTCGCCACTGGAGCAGCCCCCCGCTGCAGCACTCTCACCACACAGCCTCCGAGTGAGGCAATAGCTGCCTCGCAGGCTGCGGAAACCTTTCCCCCGGGCCAACACGCCATGCAAATCCTCCTGGCCTATTGCTCAACCAGATGCTGTATTAACTCCAAAACATTTGTGCAATGTGGGCCTTGGGGGGCACAGGGGAGGCACACCAGGCCACAGGGAAGCTCAGGGCTGCTTCTCGCTCGTGGCCGGTGGCTTCGCCAGGAGGGCTGAGCTGTCTGCTGCCACCCCAATCGCTGCAGCAAGGGGTTTAGCTTTGCTCAGGGCAGTCTGTTCAAGACGGCAAGAAAGCTCTTCTCCTGCCCTTGTGCAACTCCTTAAGGGAAAACTTTCCACGGGCAAACCCTGGCCTTCGGGAGCACAGGGGTATTCAGGGGCTAAACCCCAAGGCACCAAGGAAGGCTGGTGACAGGCGAACTGAAAAATGCGTGGCTGGAGGGTGAGCACTGACAGGTACCTGCACAGGCAGCACTCTGCCATCCCCAGCACACCACCAGCCTCCCTGCCTCTGCCTGCTTCCCTGCCCTCTGGCAGGACCCAGACCCTCTCCTGCTGCACCTTTCTGTTCCCTTCGGTGCAATGTTTGCTCTGTGGAGTTACTCGCTTCCTGCGTTTCTGCCTTACAGCAAGACCGTACCCCAAACTGCCTCTGAAACACACAGTGCAGAGCTGCTGTCGTGCTCAGGCCACCTCGTCCTCTTCCTGTCTGCAGGGAGAGGAACAGCCCTGCAGCCTCAGAGTTTGGTTTGACGCTGAACCTGCTTCCTTGTAAGGTGGCCTGTCCCAGAGGGGTGGCATCGCCACAGCCCCCACGTGACACCGCACACACGTGTGCTTCCATTACATAGCAGCCCCTTTCCCACGGCCCGTACAGGAGCCTTGGGTCAGATTCCTGCCTCTGGAAACGCCTTAAAATGTTAGAGTTGAGCTAGCCACATCCTGGAAATCCCCCAGTGGGAGGGAACCAGATGGGTTCAAACGAAAGTTCAGCGAGCAAGAAGGGCACAAGGCAGCGGGCGCAGGGGAGAGGCGAGGAAACCCTGGAGAGCAGGCTGGGGCCCCGCAGGCACCGGGTGCCTGATCCCCGCTGGGCTGGGAGCAGGGGGCTGCATCTGCCGCCCAGGGCCCTCCCTGGGTCACCGCCCGGCCCAGGGGAAGGAGAGACAAGAATCCAGCAGTCTCTACCCTGACCTCTGGCACAGCACAGCTTCTCATTTCTTCCTTCCCTCTTTTGAGTATCGATTTAAAAAAAAAAAAAACCAAAAACAAAGTCAAGATACCCTGCAGCACTGACTTCTAAAGGAGGGCTCTTCCCCTGCCTGTTCGTCCTTTTGTCGCGCATGGATATTTATTACCTTTTCCAACTATTTCTAGCACAACTGGGAAGGCAAAGAGGAGACTGTTCTCCTCTACCCCCAAAACACACTGATGGACCCCTCATTCCTCTTTGCAAGCACCCCCACTCAGCCTCCTCACTTTCACCTCAAAAGAGTTTTTCCTAGCCCAACCCACCCTCCTTAGTTCCCTTTACCCTGCCTTGTGCTTTTGAGAAGGGTGCAGACACAGCGATCCCCTCCTGCTGAGAGCAGGCACCTGGCTCGAGCAGGAAACAACGCAGATGCCAAGTGAGAATGACTTGACCACTGCTGGAGGGTGAAGAACAGCACGCTTGATTTAGAAGGAAAGAGCTAGCCATGGATGGGCTCACCAGACTTGTTCTGCAGAGCTCACAGCTGCTCTAGCCAGCTCCTGTTGGCCCCACTGTCCAACAGAAACAGCCTTGCATCATCTCAGCAATTCTCCTTCTCTTTCCCATGGTTGTGCCCTGGCACTTTTCAGGAACCTTGTGCACCCCATTCTCCAGCTCCCCCTTTCAAGGAGAACTTCCTACCTGTCAGGGTAGGAAAAGCTGCTCAAAGAGGAGCCAGCCTTCTGCGGGGCTTGGCACAAGGCTCTACCAACTGCACAAGGCCAAGGATGAAGGCAGGGCAACCCCGCTGCACTACAGGAAACTTTCAACAGGGTGCCTGTGTGTGACCTCCTTAACTCTAACAGATCAGTAAGCTGACAAGGAGATCTAACCTATTTTACATGGGTAAGAAGCACAATGCAAACGGCACAGCAGTCATGACAGGTCCCCCCCACTGATGTGCCCCGAGGAAGCGGTAAGCCACAGGGTGCATCTTGAAAATTCCACAATAACAGCACAGCGAGAGGCTGCCCGAGCACGGCAGCCCGTGCTGTGCAGATAGGCAGCTCCTCTGACTCAGTGCGGACACTTGTGCAGGGGGAAAATATGCAGCAGTGACAGTTCAATCAGCATTCCCTACGTTTCCCGAGCTCCTGAGCAGCACAGTGAACGGGCCCACTGGGATGCGGGGCACACCAGAAAGCGGTACTTACACTCGAACACACAGGTGCACACAGAAGCCTTGTGTGAGAGAACTCAGAGAAACAGTGGCTGGATTTCCACTAGGTTTT
Source organism: Fulmarus glacialis (assembly GCF_000690835.1). Classification (NCBI taxonomy): domain Eukaryota; kingdom Metazoa; phylum Chordata; class Aves; order Procellariiformes; family Procellariidae; genus Fulmarus; species Fulmarus glacialis. Next base: position 9,548 of record NW_009194932.1, on the reverse strand, counting down.
CTGGGTGGATGGCAGCACACACAGCAGCAGTTTGTGGGAATAATTTTGACCAGATTTGTGTTAGGAGCTGACCCTCCCAAATTGCTCTGTGTGCCACCAGGACTGTCACTGCAATAGAAAAGTTAACATCATAACCAAGCTAAGTCACCACCAGCTCTTCCCTTCCTGGTTATGGTAATGAACCTCTGTGCTTCTGCGCCAATTCCTTCAGCTGTATCAGTCCAGCTTTGATAGAAATAAAAATAAACATTCCCCTCCCACATCTATGCATCCTGCAAAACCAAAATTATCTATTAATGTATTTTATGGGAAGACCAGCCTTAAAATCCTGCAGCATTTTTCAACTACAGACCCCACTACAAACAGCAGAAGAGTCTTCACCTGGTTAAAACATCTGATCAAATCTATGACACATCACCTAATTCCCCCCACCCCAAGTCACTAGCCATCATACATGTACAGAACCACACAAGCTTACTGTCATTTCAGATGACATCCTCAGGAGCCAATAAATGACCTTTCAGATTGTGAGGTTCAGATTTCAGATTTGTTTTTTGAAACAAAGCACCATCTCCAGGTGGTTTCCTTGTTTTTGATTAACTAGAAATAGCCATCACTCTGTGTTAAATTAAGAGCACAAATTTGAATAAAGACCACCAAGTTAGTTAACAAGTCAGGTAAGAACATGCTGTATGGCAGTATAGCAGGTAGGAAGGGAAGATTCTTATGCAGAAGTGTGAGCATTGATATTCCTACTGCATTTCCTTCCCAGTTCATAACAAATCTTTAGAGCAAAGTCTTGACATGTTAGTTAGCACATTATCACGCTCAACATCTGGCACAGATGTGCTACATAACTGGATAAAACATGCATTTATTTCCAAAACGTACTGTGGAACTGGCCATTAAAACTGAAGCACAGCTCGCACTATTAATTCCAAAATAATTAGGAGTGTACTATTCTTTAGCACCCAAGACATCCAAAACCACTGCAGTTCTCATACTGCAGTTAAGAGCCACATGCCAGCCACACTGCTGCCTCGTTGCACCTCGACTGCCAGTACATCCCCTGCGGAGTGAGCTAACTTCAGTAATGCCAAATAAACAGTAAACACTGGACATGCTATTATCTGCTACAGCAATGTGGAACAATTTGATTTTTTTGACCTGTCACACTGCATCAATCAACAAGCCTGTCAATATCCAGCCATCAGACTGTTGCTGCCATTAGACTACATATGGAGATCTAAGATTGTCAGAGGAACCCCAGGGAGAAAGGATAATTTCTCTGACTTTCCTGGAAAGCCAGCCAAAATGTTCAATGGTCTTCCAAAAAGCCACCAGAGACAAAATAATTCAACTCAGCAGTTTTTATTTATGTAACACAAGTTCTTACTTTGCCATGGCTTTCACACAGCTGCCTCCGTTAGGTACATAAACTATATACTGCATAATGATAAAGTTCAGTAAAATGTCAGCTTGTGAGTATAAAATGTTAATCTTCTGATTGCAAGAGAAGCAGCATATATCAGCATTCCACCAGAAAAACAAGAACCACCACGCCAAGTAACACAATGGCTGAGTCAAGAATAGTACTAATTAAAAACAGCATGAAGCAGCAAGTTGCTGGACAATAACATTAAAAACCATTTTTCCTGTAATTTACAAATATGCAAAGTATCAGGTTACTTAAAATTAAGAAGCATTTTGCTTACTAACATGAAACATTACTAATTTGTAATGTATCATAATTAACCAGGTATACAGGTTTCTGTGTCCCTGTGGTTTTTATGGCACATGGTGCCAGTCTGGGTAGGTCACGCCTTGGACAGTCAGAGGGAAGAACAGTAACAGACAAAACCGTTCCTGAAGAGGGTTCTCAGAAACAGCTGTATTCCACTCTCCCCTTCATAATTTGCCACTCAACAACCTTGGTTTAACCACAAGATGGACATATTTAAAAAACATAACAAAAAACACAGATACAATGTGTATCAACAAATCAACTGCTTCTGGCCTGCAAGTGCAAGAAACATCTTTGCGTTCTAAGCACAATGAAATTCCAGGACCAGAACCAATTACTACAGCAATTGGTTTTCCATATTTAAAATCTGTTACAGTATCTACAGTAAAAAACATCTTACAGAGTAAGAGGGAATGAAAGGGGAACAGTCTTACCAAGTAAGTCTTATTTTATATTTTTGGACGCTGCTATAGTTTGACAAAGCTGAAGGGGACAGGAAAACATTAGTAAGAAGGAAGATGAAGCAACAGCTTTACAGAGAAAAATATTAAGGAATCCTCCGGAACAGTACTGGCAGCAGTCCAGACATGACTACAGCTGTTTTACTGAATGCTCAAAACTATTGCTGTCTGAAGACAAAAGGCACATCATCATAAATCCTCATCAGTGTTATACAGAGACAGCCTAAGACAGGTTACCAGCCAAGGTCAATGTTTTAGAGCAGCATCAACAGCGTGGTCATCCACATGTTCTGACAACTGCATTTTTCAGCAAATGCTGAACACACAACTCGCATGTAGCTTTGGAGCAGTGTCAGGCCTCTCATCCTGAGAAAGGATTGCACTCCTAGCTCCTCTTATTTCTGGGAACTGAGCAGCTTGCTAAGCACTTGTACGTATTGGAGAATTACCTTGTCTCAGGAAGGTAAGCATAAGTGGGAGGGGTATGGAAAGCATCATTAAAGAAGTGCATCAATAAAACCAAATTAAAGTCAGCTAAAGCTAGCTTCATACTAGATTTATAATCCAACATTTTCCACAGATCTGCATGGTAGGATTTAGTAAAGAGGCTTAGTTAAGAGCTAAGAACAGGCTTGAGAATGCATTTCAGTCTTCACAAATAAGCCTCACGCCACTGCAAAGGTAGTACCCCCTTATCTTTCACAAGCCCCCCCGAGTCCTCCTTCTCTATGCCTGATTAATACACTAAGCCATCTCAAAGCTAATGGGAGGAGTAAGGTCACATTCAGTTCTTAACAACTGCAGGAATTTAGGGTGTGCCTGACTCACCGTGCAACCCCAAAGGAAAAACCCTGTTCTGAAGCTGCAGCCTCTTCTGTTCAGCACCCAGAGCCTCTTCAACATTCTCTGGGGCAGATGGGACCCGAGGCTGCCTCTCTAAGAGAGATGTCATTTCTAGACCAGAATTTGCTGTCAGCATACCACATCTGGTATCCAGCCTCCAGCTGGAGCCTGGTACTTCCAAGGAATAAGGAGGAGCCCTCAGAAGGCATCTATAGCAGCTACAGAGTGCAAACACTGCCCCTCAAGCTTTCCACATGCCTGGCTGCCCTTGGCATCTGCCTCATATACCTGGGTTCTGAGACTTGTACGTTAGTATCTCTGCAGCTAGCCTTTGGGGATCCAGAAGCCGAGGGAAACGGCTCATCACAGCATCAACTAAATGGGGATGGAATATGCCACACAGTTTGACATGCACATTGGCCCGCTCCTCTGCAAACTGGTCAGAGACAGCCCACTGGCAGGAGTCCCTATAGGTTGGCCCTGGGGCTCTCTGTACTGAACGAGGATCTCGCACACTGGTAGATCTCACTTGAGGAGGTGGCATCTGGTATGGTTCAGACCAGTACTCATGAGAATGGGGTGGAGGAGCATTATACTCATTGGGCAGACTGTATTGCCCAGGATTAGCTGGGTGTACAGGTACTCCATAGCCTGAGAAAGAGTGAGGTTGTCCTGAGTGAGATATCTCAGGGCTATACTGCAAGAAGCTAGCACCAGAGGAAGAAGATTTATGGGAACCATGCTTGTAAGAGACCAGACCATTTTGCTCTAAGCTGGGCGAATGTGGGTAGACAGGTCTCTGCCTACCGCAGGTGCAGACTGCCACCTGATCAGCATGGGAATGATCACAGTGACTGGTAGATCTGTAAGGCCACATGTCAGACAGTTGGTTCTCCAAAGACCCAATGCCTGAGTCGAAATGCTCCTGAGAGACATAAGACAGAGAGTCCATGTGAGGCTGTTGGTACCTGTCAGAGGACCTGTGGTTCCCACTGTTAGGAGGGATACTGCCTGACACACAGCCTTTGACCTGAAGCGGAACATCGCTGGGCTTTGCTTTGTGGGTCAAGCTTTTCCTCTCTGCAGAGACCTTCTGCAAAGAGCTTTTATCACTCTCTGTGGTCACAGAGCACAAGAGCTCTGCCTGGGAACCTCTTTTGCCCTTTTTCTCCTCCTTGGCACTGGTACTTCTGGTAGGAGACAACCTTGCATTGGCTCGGAGTTCATCAGCTAATGAGCGCTGGGGCTGATTGATCCTTTCAGGGTGGTAGAATTTACACTTAATTCCATAAGTGCATTTCTTCCCTGCAAGGAAAGGCAGAGCATGGAATGAGCATGGAATGACCAGCTGAATTTTACTAAATACATGAATTACACTTGCAGAGACACCTCAGTCTTCATGTTTAGAAGGCAGGTCTTACCATAAGGGCACTGTTGTTTCTTGTGTTCTGGCACCACAGGTTTCTTTCTGAGAAAGTTATCCAGGCTGGGGCCATGTCGCCCTAAGGGATCATCTGGAGGCATAAACCTAAAGAAAAATAAGTCTCAATCAGGAGCAGTTCAATTCCTTGGGTCAGGGTTTCATTTCTTCTAGAAGTCTCCCATTTCATTGAAGGTTAAAAGCTATCTGAGCCCTAAAAAGCTTTCCCATTTCACTGCAGTGACAACTCTCCTGTCACCTAGTAAAGACTGGTATAAAGTGCTTCACTTTAGGCACAGAAGAGGTTTTGTGCTCTGTTGCTGACCAGAATTAGTACTTGCTGCTGGGCCTGCTAATGATTGTCTTGTGAGGAAATCAAGTCCTGGAGCTCTCCTAGGAACTCCACTACGGCAGAACTCCTAGCTCCAAACCACGAACAGCTATTAAGATGACTCCAATTCCTTATGCCTTTGTACCTCACCACAGTCGGGCAGTTCTTCCCACCACACTTCCTTCTACCAAAACACATCTCCACAGGATTTTTTTCTACTCTGTACCAGCATTTTGCTCTTTCCATGCATCACTTGCCATTGCTTCATTAAAACAAGACAGCATGCTCACACGGATCTTTTTTAAAAGCAAAGGAAGAATGGGAACATACTTGTCGTTAACAAAGGAATACATCAGCAGACGCTCCTCAATGAATTTCTTCCACTCAGGACGCTCGTTCTGCAGGTCCCGATAAGTATCATTAGAAACCACAATGCCATCAGACTCATGTGCCAGTTTCACAATGAATCGATCATCATAACAAACAACACGCTTGCCTCCAACCCGCCTGGAAGGAGTGAAGACCAGAATTTTCTTCTTTTCAAGGTCACGGAGAATGTACTGGTCTAGAACAAACACAACTGTGAACATACTTACGTAGCCCAAGGCCTTTGCACAGATAAAGTAATATTATAAATAAACGACAAAATTCACATAAAGTCATTTCATCTCTCCACAACCCAGTATTCTCATCTTTTCTTATACCATCCATCAGGCTGTCAGAGGTGGTTTCCTAGCCGCAGTGCCTGCATGGCACCCGAGAACACTCAGAGCACACCACAGAGGCTGCTGTAATACAGCAAGTCCCATCCACGTAATCCTTTGCATGCATCAAAGTGCGATCTGCATTTAAGACTGGCAGGCTAGTATCTTTTGTAGTGCCATACTACATGCATAGATTTCTGAGTAGAGATACTTAGAAATCTCAGCTGTTTACAAGTTCAGAGCAAACTCCCCTCAACTTGAATAATTCTGACTAAACTCCCATCAAGCTTCAACTTTTAGTATGTAGAAATTCTATACAGTCTACAGTGTCAAATATGTTACAGTCAAATACATAGATAAAGATGTGTCCCTGAAAGTTGAAAAAAATGCAAGTAATAAAAGACAAGAAGTTAGGAAGCTGAGTAGTATTACATTCTTTGTTCTCTGAATTATTCCAACTGATCCAGGCAAGAACTTGCTTAGGGGAGAAGTTAATGACTAATTCTCACTGGTCAGCTCAGCTTACTGGATCTCCTACTACTTAGATCTTCCATTCATAAGTTAATTACTAACTAGCCAGAACTTTGCAAGCTCATTAAGTGACAAAGCAGTAAGCCTGAAAAGCTACTTTTGGTTTTCATACTTCCACACCTGTTATAAGTACATCTGGTCGTGGCTGCTCCTTCCTCCAAGATGGCACAAAGACTGTAATATCCTTGTGTCCCCTGTCCCAAAACCACTGGACAGCCAGAAGAATACCTCGGCAGGAAAACACTTCTTTATTTCCATGGCTGCAACGAAGAAGAAAATTGAGAATTTCAATATTCAGGTTATGTACAGACTAGTCAGGCAATACACTAAGCAAATGGATCCAGCAATTCAGACAACCTTTAGTGAAGAAGTGTTAGAGTAGCACAATCAGTATTCCTCGTGTAAATAGCAGCACTAAGATCTTTACAGAATTACTGTTGCTTTTAGCACCTCCGTATACCAATAAATACCCAAATCCTCAGTGGGAGGGAGAAAGCAGCCATAACTATTGCTGCTGCTCTGAAACAGAGCCTTTGCTTCAACTCTGGACTCTAGATCTTTATTTTTAGCCCTGAGTACAATGTGATCTTGAACACCCTTTGTCCTATTCTGCCAGCTAGCACCAGTGGCTAACCTCTGCCAGTGTAAACTGTACCCTCACTAGCTGTTTTGCTTGTAAAGTTAAGGAAAACAAGACATTTTATGCACTCAAGGACATCAGCACTGAGGAAAGATGATTCTTCATTACATCACAGCCCAAAAAGTCAGTTACAAATGCACTATTTACACGAAATAGCAACATCTCCTGTTAACAGGATCAGTGCCGAATGTCTTAACAGCACTTGGCAGTTTGACAACAGCATCAGAAGCTACATACCAATGCAAAAAGCTGCTTCTTAGTTATTCATTAGGTCATATCAATAAGTTTCCAGAACTTCTAAGAGGAAACTACCGCTCCTGTTTTACGAGTGCCAGTATATACAGTGTAATCAGCTCTTCTGTTGATAATGGTTCTGGCAAACTTTCAACATTTCTGTATTACAGCCCAATTTGTCATTCTGGGGATCTAATAACCTGCATTTCAGGATGACACTCTGGTAAGATGTACCATGCTGAAGATAACTGGTCTCATAATTCAGTAAGATTTTGCCCACCTGGGCACTACCCCTGCCTCAAGTCTTACTCTTCCCATCTACACTTAAATGACGTTTCAACTCCCACCACCACTTAGCACGCTAGTGAACTCCTCCATAAAGTAACGGCCAAAGAGCTTACATCCCAGCAGAGGCATTGCTAAGAAGTGCTATTACTGCAGTACAACCGTACCACTAGAAAGAAACTTTATTTCTCCTCCTGTCCTCACCCTTCTTGAAGCTATTAAGAAAACTGAAGAGTTGGACCAAAATAATTATTCTATAAAAACTATACATTTAACACCACAACTAACACCTAAAGAGACACGTAACACATCTTCATTAAGAATCCCAAACTACAGAAAGGCTGACATTAACAATAAGAAGAATGATGCTCTAAAAATTTTCTCCAATGTCAGATTGGTTTTGCTATAGATAGCCAGACACAGGTTTCTACAGTCTTTTAGAGATAAATGAGAAAACCAGAGATTTTTTCCAAGTCCCTGCTACCAATCTCAAATCTACAGAAGGTAGCTAATTGGGCTGATCTGATTTGGCAGCAGCCAAGAAAAAATTCCCTTAGAAGGAAGTAAAAGCTAATTTCCACTATGATTTGCATATGTTTGTCAAGAGCTGTTCAGGGAGGCCGCTGTACACACTGCAAATGAATCAGCAGGGAACATCACACCATCAATACAGGAAGTTTCAGAATGGAATTCCCCTTTTAGCAAAGTGCTTAAAAAAGCCAGGCTGCTCTTCTCATGTCAAACTCTGTCCTATTGGCAGCATTATTACTGCCTGGCCTGCCCTGAGTCACATTTGCTGTGATCTCTCCTGTGCTTTTTGGGATAATTTTCATGGGTGAGAGGCTCCTCATTCAAAAAGCACAACCAATTCTGTTGTTTAAGCCTGAGCACTTATCTAAAGTAAACTTCACTGCAAGAGTCACACTTATCAGCCCAGGTCTCACAATGGGCCATTTTCCTCAAGTGACTGCACAGCTGCTGGAGAGCCGCAGCAACAGGACTGTGCTCTCCTGCAGGCGCCCAGGTCACACCTTTTCCTCTCCGGCCCTGCTCGATTGCCACCAGATTCCTCATTTGCCCTGGGACTCGCAGGCTCTGTTCGTCAGTCGCACAGCAAACTGTACCCCGTCTTTTCTCAGTCCTGTTCTCAGAACTGTCAACCACGGCTTAGAGAAAGCCACACCTGCAAACATATCTCCACTCAGCACTTTCACCATAGACAAAGTCTACAGTAATGCACGCAGCAGCTCTGTGTGTACCCTGTTAGTTGTTTGTTTTGTTTTGTTTTTTAATAAAAAGGTCTGTGTACACAAACACACATTACAAGATCTATTAAGCTAAAACACAGTGAAGGAGGCTTGCTTTTGAACTGCAACGACAAAGCCCAATTCAGAAACCTGGTGCATGAGATTGATGGAGCCCAGGCCCCCCTGCGCAGAGGTGCGGAGTGCAGCACCAGGGGCTGGGGTGGCGGCAGGCAGTGCTTGCCATCCTGGGGAACAAAAGCCAAAGTGAAAGCAGGGACATCAGGCCAATAAATATCCAGCCCAGAAATTCTGGGTGCTCCATGGATATTAGGGCTCCCGCACTCCCAAGTTACTGTTCCAAGCCAAGCAGCCTCACAGGCTGCCTCTGGTTGCAGCACCTGACAGGACCTGCGCCATCACCACCAGAACACCCGAGATGCTGAGGGTGAGTCGCAGCCCTGCCTTGGTGACACCATATACTAGA
>NW_009194932.1:0-605 GCF_000690835.1 Fulmarus glacialis | reverse complement strand
CTGCACAGAAATTTAACCAAAATACAAGAGTCACAATTTGGAGACAGCTCCATATTACAAAGCCTTCTCTAATTAACCTGTAATTATTTATTGAGCAACTTCCTGCTACAGAAACTTACATAAAGCCATTAGGTAAGAGGACAATGTATCTTCAGTTATCCTCCTTATAAGCTAGAAAATAGAAGGAAATGTCTTTATTTCCCAGGAAGCACGCCCACTCTTGTCAGAACCCTGCGACCACTGGTTATGGGCTGGCAGGGACGATGGGCAGGAGAGGCCATCAAGGCAGACTGCATCTGCAAACGTGACGCTCATCCTCGTGAGAGCTATGCGTACTGGTGAGGTGCCTTGGAAAATATTCCCAGCCACTACCAGGGCATCCAGCAGTAGCTGTCTGCAGTGACAAACCCCCAGAGTTTTTCAGACTGCAAACTCTTAGCGCTTGGCACGCCTCATAGCTAGAGCCCCAAACGCACCTCATGGCCACATTGCTGCCATCGATAACGATGGGCTTCAGGTTCTCGCTCTCCGTCTCCTCCGGGGCCGGCACAGGCGCGGGGGTCTTGTTCGCGCCCCCCCCGCGCGGGACCAGGGGGGCCTCCTTG
>NW_009194931.1:59084-65134 GCF_000690835.1 Fulmarus glacialis | reverse complement strand
AAGCCTGTAGCGTTGCATGGAGTTGTTGTTGCTCTAAGGCAGGTGGTTCTGTGGCATTTTTGTGGCAGGAGGGTGCTTTAAAGCCCCTGCCCTTGGAGCTACAGAGGTGTGAAAACAGTCACCCTCGCCGGCTCCAAGATGAACTGAACCCGATCCAAAGGAAACAGGCACATCTGCGTACACAAGCTGCAGCTCCGAACGGGGCTGTGGTGTCACTAAACCTGGAAAGAAAAGTAGTTACAAGAGCATTGGCATTTCGGGAGCATCTCGTTGTGCGATGCATGCCTTGTGTTTGGGCTGTACTGTGTCTAATATGGTGCAAGCTCTGACCGATGCTTTTTCCATGATGAGAGCGTTGCTAATGCCCGTCTCCTCTCTGCATTGTCTAGTGTTTAATCGTTCAGTTCAGCTCACACTATGGTCTTTGCATCGGTGGGATCACTAAACTGAGTCTTTTTTTCTGCTACCATGTCTCTGCTTCTCTTGAATCATAGCCTCTCAGTATGATAAATTTGATGGCCGTTGGCCCCCAGGGTCTCAGACCGTTGCACAATCTCATATTGGTCACTTCTCTGCACAGTGACACTGTGGTGGGTCTGTTACTCATAGCAATATAGGGATTCTTGGCCAAGCTGTATCCTCGTAGAGTGTCAAAGCCTCACGCTGTAGAGGATCAGTCAGTGTGATTATGTTACTGTTGTCTTGGCCAAGAAAGCCGTAACTGCTTAGGATATAATTTCCAACGTAGGCTCAATGTAACTAGAATATCTCAAATGCTTTCTTGTCATTGGGCCTATTTGGAGCCCCATTGTGGTGTGGGTGACAGTCCCTTTCCAAGGTGCCATCTTCACAGATGAGCTGTACCTGGTGATGGAAGGGTGGGTGTGCAAAGGGACAGGTAGCTTTCAGTACTTACCCCTGCTTGGAGAGGATTTTATGCGTTGGTAAAGGTCTTCCTCCCAGTTTTCTCAGCTCCCTGAATTGCGAAGAACGAGGGATGTTTCCTCCCGTGCCATCCAGGCAGAAGTACCAGGGACTTTCTTACTATGAAGATTTCTTATCAGCTTTTCATAGAATCATAGAATCATTAAGGTTGGAAAAGACCTCTAAGATCATCGAGTCCAACCGTCAACCCAACACCACCATGCCCACTAAACCATGTCCCTCCTAAGCGCCTCATCTACACGTCTTTTAAATACTTCCAGGGATGGTGACTCCACCACTTCCCTGGGCAGCCTGTTCCAAGGCCTGACCACTCTTTCAGTAAAGAAATTTTTCCTAATGTCCAATCTAAACCTCCCTTGGCGCAACTTGAGGCCATTTCCTCTTGTCCTATCACTAGTTACTTGGGAGAAGAGACCAACACTCACCTCTTTGAGTCTGTGCAGCTCAGTAAGAGCTAGAGTGGCATGAATTAAGGTGACATTAATTGTGCGCTTGTAAATTACTGCTTGTGCCCATCACGCTTTGTGGTGTGATGGAGGGGGCTCGTCACAGTATTGCCATTTGAAGGTTTGAAGGACACATTTTGTCCTCTCTGGCTTTTGGCTTTTGTAGGAGGACCTGCCTCCCTGCATGAAATGGTTCTCTCTGAAAGGATTTGATGAGGAAGTTTATTTTGCTTTATTTCTTGTGTGTTTCCCCTGCCTCCCATGGCACCACAGGCTTTAGCTGAGATCCCAGAGGTGCATTCAGCTTGACAGGTTCTGGGTGGGGGAAGTTCACAGAGGTCTTTTGGGAAGATGGATCCACTGAAAGGTAGAGAAAACATGGATATTTGAGCCCCATGGACCACCTCTGACTCACTGAAGTTATTTAAGGAAGGAAGATTGTTTTGAAAGTAGCAATACTAGTGGAGCCTAGGTCACCGTGGAAAAGGATCCTTTGTCCTGTCCACCTTCCCATCCCACCAGTTGGCCAGCCAGCTGCAGATGGGCTCTAAAAGCAGAGTTCTTCCAGCCTGTCTGCAGTAGGAGAGGTTCAGTTGGATCTTTTCCTGTAGCTAACAAGCAAAAATGTGAATTAGCGATTGAAAATCAGTGCTTCAATTCACAGGTGCTGGGTCTGATACACCAGAGAAGCACCAGCATTTCTTGAGATGGATGCTCAGGTTGGGCACCCATGCATTACACTGCCAGCTATTCTCATTTACCCAGAGGATTTTCCTTTGTTTGAATATTCTTGTTTAACATTTTGCTTGGTCCTTGAAGGCTTTTGCAGATATCGTGATGATTCAGATTCACTTCATTACTACTAAAAATTAATATTTGCATTGTAATGACTTGAACTGAAGTACTGAGAAGGCCGGTTGCGCTCAATAGGCACCGAAGAAAGCGCAGATCCCTGTTCCTAAAACTTCCAGTGCAATGTGTTCTCTCTCAGAGGTTTTCAGAGTCCCTTTATCTACACCGCAAAAGAAGAATAAGGTAAAGCAAACCACCAGATACAGATTTGTTTGGGGAGGACGGCTCTGAAACCACTCAGAAACTGGGAGTAGCTTGTTTTTTCAGCTGAGTCTGTTTAAGTCTGAAAACAAAGGTCACCTTGGCACTTTTGGACTTCGGAAGCCCGTAATCCAGATTTGAATGTGGAGAGGGACTCCATCTTATTTAGGTGTCAAAAAGTTGTGAGGTGCAAGTCTTTTAAAAAGGACAAGAGATTTTTTTGGAGAGACGTTAGAAGGGGGACAGACTGACAGACAGCAAGATCTGTGAATCGGGCACCTTTAAGACATCTCAAATCGGGCATCTGGAAATGGAGGCCCCTGAAATCTGCTGTCAACTTTGAAAATCCTGTTTTCCCCCCACCTCCCACCCTCCTGCCAGCTTTCAAAGTTCGAACCATGTTCCTTTTATCACATTTGTCATTCCTGAGTAATGAAGCTCTGGCATTCAAAATTTGGCTGACAACTTTGTGGGTATGAGCCAAAATGAAGTTCAACTTGCACCTTCCTCTGATGCACCCAGTGCTGTTCGCAGCGAGAAGTCTGAACTAGAAGGACTCCAGTCTCATTCATTACGGCAATTACTATCTTCTCGCTGATGCCAAAATTAAGCTTGTTTTCTGTATCCTAATGTAGGTGGACAGGAACCGACGAGGTGTACGCAACAGGAATGTTGAGAGAGGAAGTGCAATGTATAAACCATTTCTTCTCAGGCTATTCCTTCATCTTAAATGATATAAAGGTCATAAATCTCCTAGAAATCATGTAAAATCAGTGCTGCAAAAGACTTAGAGCAGTTCCAGGCTAGCTTAGGTTTTATTTTATATAGGCTCAAGTCCAGCACTTTAAAGTTCGCTAATTTTAAATACATGTGAATGAACTTTCAAAGTCATTTAGATCTGTACACTGAATGTATGTTCAAGTGACATTGGGAGAACTGGCTTTTGGGGAAGGAGCACGACTCAGAAATGAAGTCTGATGTATGGTCTGCTGGGCATGGCTTCTGTCTTTGTCTGTGGCCAACTGTATGGATTGCATAAAGTATTTAGGATATAAACTGAGTATGGGCCAGAGTCCAAGTGTGCCAGGCACCCACGCGGGAAGCAAGCCCAACCACGAGCATGTTTTGTGGCGATGTCATATAACTGTCCTTGGGCAAACCCAGTGCTCCCTCTTTGCATTTCTTTAATTCAGTGTTTGGCAGCAGATGGCTCGAGGATGCATTTTGAGAAGGCTCAGGTTTGGTCTCCTCGTCTGGAAGTAATGGTGGCAATATTTGCGCTCACGGTGCTGTTTGCATTTGCAGTCTGAAGTCCTCCTGCTCTAACCACCTTCTCAGAGGTCCCACAGCTGACGTTCTGCATTGTCAAGGCATTGCGGTAGCTGACGCCCATCTCTGGGAAGGGCCAAGAAGTCACAGTCACCGAGCTTTTAAATCATTTAGAAATCCCACCCCGATTGGTGTGAAAGCGCAAAGTGCTTCAGACTGGATTGCTCTTGGTTGAGTAATGTGTTTCGCTAAAGTGTAGAGCAAAGGACTCCGCTTCCTTTGAGCAAAACACGAGGGCTGCTATTAGTTAATTGTTTTGGACCTACGCTGGTTAATTACAGCCCTTCCTGGCCTCCCCTGTGGGGTAATGGTCTTTAAACCATGTATCCAGTTGTTTGTTCAGAGGAAACGTTTTAATTTTCAAACGCTTGTGATTTTTCCCTTCTATAGGCGTTGCTGTGTTAGCGACATAACTATATTACTGTTCGTTGTCTAACATATAAGTAAGATGGGGGGGAGAGAAAAATGTTTCTGATGTAATTTAATTCCCATTTACAGGCAGGTGGAATTAAAGTCTGGTTTCTGGGTTTCTGACTGCAAATGCACAATGGGCTTGAAGAGGCATCTGAATCTCTGAAGCTGAGATTTGCTGAATGGCCTTTTGGTGCCCAGCTTTTACTGATTTCAACAAGAATTGAACCAAAATTTGAATCCCAGAGGCAAGGTTTATACATTTCAGTTCAAATCTTATGAAACTATGTGGATACAGATCCCTAAAGCAACACAGGCTTATGGTGTTTAGCTCAGAAATTATTAAAGCATTTTTTTTGAAATTAAGTAGACATTCCTGATAAATTTGTTCTTGCAAGTGTATTGACTCGGCAGCGGACATACGATGTTCTCAGGGTTGATTTTCTGCTTTGTGAGGGAAAGCACCTGGAGTTTTTGTCGTCCTGTCAAGGAACTGAAAGTTTGCACAGCTTTTTTTTCTTTGAGGTCATTAGTGAACATACAAAGAAACTGTATAAATCATATCTGAGCCTGCGTGGTAAGCAGGAAACGAGTGGTTACACAAGCGGTGGCCAGTTTTGTATGGGAGAGATGGAGGTGATAAGCCACGCTGTTGTAAATCACTGTCAATGGCTACAGTGGAGCAACACCCTCCCTTATTTTGGGATGTAACCGTGTGTGCGGGTTGCCCGAGGAACTGGACAACAAGCCGGGTTTTCTCCTGGTCTGGATTGCAGTTGTATCCAAAACTTCAGAGCTGGTAAACCCCGAGGAAATGTTTCTAAAATACACGTGGCAAGTCCATTGCAGTCTGCTGTGCTAAGCATTTCTTTTCCTTCTTCCCCCTCCCCAGCAATCAAAGAGAAATACATGGACTGGACGGAGTTTCTCATACACGATTTGACCGGCGCCCGGACTGCACCTGCAAATTTACTGGAAGGCGTATGTATTAGATTGCAGTTTCTATCCGATACGGTGTCGCGGTGTGCATGCTGCAGCAGTGTTTGCGCTCCCGACGTGTAGGGCTTGTGTGCTTGCAGCGTCTGTGTGCCGGCAGCGGGGTCTGATCCAGCGCTGGCCAAAAGTCGGTGGCAACGTTGCCTTGACTCTGCTGGCTCTGCTTCTGACCCGCTGATGGGTAGTTTGGTTTGCCTTTAGGCTGGAGGGTGGTACTTAGCAAGTTGGGTACTCAAAAAAGGCTGAGTGGTGAAGGAGAGCGTGGAGGGAGTCCGTGGGAAGGAGGACGCAGCCCTTCAGTGCCCCATTAGATCCACCAAGCTGATCGCTTGAGCTTTCAGGTCAGGATGCAGATTGGAGAGGGGGTTTAGCAGGTTGAGGGGACCACTGTCAGATTTACGTATATATGGAAATAGCTGCCCCAAGGACATTCCCTCCACCTAAACACAGCAGTCAGATTTAGCAGGGAAGTTGGATGAGGTGGCCTCAGTCGTCGGTAGTCAGGAGAGAAGAAGGGTCTGGTTTTTTAGACCCGTGTGGCCAAGAGCCCGGTCTGTGCAGCATACTCACAGGGTGACTTGCACCTGGGGCAGCCTCAGCTTGCCTTGAGATCTTGGACAAAAATCCCACAGATTCACCTTGAAACTGTGGGAGCAGGGCACCTTCTCCATCAAGACCTGCCCTGCTCTCCTGTGGATGCTGCGTGGGCGTTTGGAGAGGAGAAGGCCCGAACTGCAGGAGATAATTCTTTCTGCCCCTCTGTATTTAGGCTGGGAGTAAAGGCATACAGGCGGTTTATCTTTGTGTAAGCGCTCATGTTGACTTTTTGGAAGCAACTGTGCAACCAGGTACCATTTTTGATCATTTTGT
>NW_009194931.1:0-59044 GCF_000690835.1 Fulmarus glacialis | reverse complement strand
TCACTCCCACCTGCCACAGCTGCATCCTTTTTCCACGTGCCTGTGCAGTACGAGCTGCCTGACAGGGAGAATTAATAGCGTACCATCAGGGATCCCCCCCAAATCTGTTGGCCGAACATCCCTTGCACGCCCAAAATAACGCACATCCTCAGGCCTGCTGCATCCCTGTTCCTGGACCACTCCAGGTGGCATATGCGAAAAGCCGGTGGTGTCCAACACCCATCTCTGGTGTATGCCAATGCCATCGCAAACCTCTCCATTCCCTTTCTCTTTTAAATACTTCCAGGGATGGTGACTCCACCACTTCCCTGGGCAGCCTGTGCCAAGGCCTGACCACTCTTTCAGTAAAGAAGTTTTTCCTAATGTCCAATCTAAACCTCCCTTGGCGCAACTTGAGGCCATTTCCTCTCGTCCTATCGCTTGTTACTTGGGAGAAGAGACCAACCCCCACCTCGCTACAACCTCCTTTCAGGTAGTTGTAGAGCGCGATGAGGTCTCCCCTCAGCCTCCTCTTCTCCAGGCTAAACAACCCCAGTTCCCTCAGACGCTCCTCATAAGACTTGTTCTCTAGACCCTTCACCAGCTTAGTTGCTCTTCTCTGGACACGCTCCAGCACCTCAATGTCCTTCTTGTAGTGAGGGGCCCAAAACTGAACACAGTATTCGAGGTGCATGTATGCCAATGCCATCACAAACCTCTCCATTCCCTTTCAGCAGGCAGAGAAAAGAGGCAGCCCCAGGCAGAAATGCAGAGAGAGAAAACAGTGCATTGGCTTGAAACAGTTTCTGACCCGTTTCTGGTGTTTTATGCAATATATGTGCTTAGTGCTGTCCGTGTCGTGCAATATATGTAACCCCCTGTCGACAGATTTGCTGTTTGTGAGTGCTGCAGATTGTTGTTATGCTGTTAAATCAATATGCAGTGATACTGGTTGTTTTTCTTTTTTTTTTTTTTTTTTTTAACATGCTAGCTATGCATATAAAGAGTTCTTGCATTATGGTAAATGTTAATATTTCATGCAAGCCAATTACAAATCTTAGCCATTCAGTTGTCAGGGGTAAGTGACAACCCATTGGCTTAAAATTTAGCACACAAATCAGAGAAGCAATATTCGCTTGTGTACAGCCAGGGATTTATTATAATAAGTTAAATCATTACACCATCGTTTCATATTAAAGAATGTTTTGTTGCAATGAAGCAGTTGTATGAGAGGGAAAAAAACCATTAAAGCCGATTTCTATTCTATTATTAAATTCTGACACCGCATTTTGCCATGAAATAATATTTGAAGAGATTATACAGGTGCTTGTAGCTTATACAATAGAGGAGTGGCTTATCATGGCAAATATATTGCTCTGAGAAATATATATTAATTGTAGAGCTGGTTAAAACTGTACATGTGATAAGGTTATAGTTAATTTTAATTACATTTTTTACCAAATTCTCATTCTGTTGCCTGCATTTTTGGCTTAAGAGAGATGTAGTCAAAATGGGTTGCATTTCAAAATTTTGAATATTTTCAAAATTCAATATGAAAGAGAACTTTTTTGAAAAATAAGGCTTTTTCCTCTCTTTTTTTTTCTAGCCACCCCTAGAAAGAACCATCCTGGACTTACTCAGATTTACAGAATTAATATTAAAAAAAATATTATGAAAGGTTTATATTGTTTAATTAAGTAGAAGTGGGACAAACACACAGGAAAAAAAAAGTCCTTGTTTTTTATATAATTTGCCTGTGCTTAGCATCTCCTTTGGGGACCAATGCTCCCAACTCCTGGGGTGTGTTTTAGTGCTGCTCTTAAAGCCCTGGAATCTAGACATTTCTAAGAATTGGAATTGCATTTAAAAAAAAAAAAAAAGAAGAAATCTAATTGTTACGTTAGTGGAAGAAAGCTTGACAACACAGAGATGCTCACAATCACAAAACAAAAACACTGAGCCCCTAAGGTATCGTTCTGCAAAGCATCTCATGGTTTTTTAATGCCTGCGGTTGGCAGCTTTGCAGATGTAAAGTTAAGCAGATGTGTAAATGGTTGCAAAACTGGGATCACAGAAAATGCTGTATGTGAGCAAATAACCTCATTTACTGGGGTTTCTTGGGCCTGGTGACTTGATCCAGCAAATCTTGTGTGCCTCAGGCTTTGATCCCAAGGCCACTTAAGCTGATGGGAGCCTGCCATTGGCTTTGGGCTTTGGAGTAACCACCATAGACTCTTGCATCCATGGCAGGGGGGAATAATTTGCTCTACATGCCAGTAGGAGTGGGATAAAACTTTCGGTGGGAAAGATCGGTGCACAGAGGGCAATTTTAGGGTCATGCCCAAAGTAGTCGCCTTTTAGACAAATGCCAGTGTCCAGTCCTGTGATTGGTTCTTATCAGCTGCAATCAATGAGAATTTGGTTTGAAATCCTCCCATGTAACTGGGCTTTGAGTTGTTCAGGAACATCCTAAGTGGATGTGCCTTATGAGCTGTTCCACCTTTTATTATTCTTTTTTTGTTGTTGTTGATGATGTCGGTTGAGAAATTAGCACAACTGTTGTTTTCTGTTTTACTTCTGAATTTGCACTTGGAAGACATTGGGTAAAATAGAAGAAGAACAGACTGTTTGCTGATCGCTTGGATGATGGTGTGAAAAACAAAAATAATCTTCTGCTGTCATCTGTTTCCTTGAGAAGTCTTCAAATAAAGTTTAAAATAAGGAGTTTTGCTTCTATTCAAACAGCCTCTGCGAGGAAAAAACCCTGTAGACCTCATTACAGTTGATTCCTTAATAGAGCTGCAGGATTCCCAGAATCCCTTTCAGTACTGGATAGTTAGTGTGGTTGAAAATGTTGGAGGAAGATTACGCCTTCGCTATGTGGGATTGGAGGAGACTGAATCCTATGACCAGTGGTTGTTTTACTTGGATTGCAGACTTCGACCAGTCGGTTGGTGTCAAGAGAATAAATACAGAATGGACCCACCTGCAGGTAAAGAGCCTCCTAAAAATACTATCTCCCTTTGTGGCGTTTACTGATGTTTTGAGATACTCGTGCAGCCCATTTCTTCTTACCCAGCATTCACATTGCTTTTACAGTAGTTTCTAGCTGTAACACAGATGGCATGTGAAAGCCATCTAATTTGGGTTCAAAATGGGTCAGGGTAAACTGTATTAAATTTATTCAATAAATTCAGTTTAGCTTAGCTCACTCCTGGAAGGAAGCAGTGTCCAATAAAAGCAGCTTTGTGCATTGTTCCAGCAAAAGGCAGAGCTGATGGGGATGGTCCAAGGATGTGCCTGCGTCCCCAGTGGCCAGGTCTTCCTTCTTCAGTGGCGTTTTAGTGGCCAGGTCTTCCTGGCCGTACTGTAGGCATCCTGGTCGAGGCCTCACTGGGAGCCAGTCTTCTGCTGTCCAAATCAAGTCCTAGGTGACACCTCTCGGCATAGACTAGGCTCCATTTGCTTTCCCCTCAACCAAACACCTCTTTCCCGTTTGTGTTTCCGTGGCCACATACATTTCTCTTGGGTAGCAGTAGACCTCCATGACATTTCCCGGGGCTGGAAAAAGTGTTTTGGGACCCTCATGATCTCTCTAACACAGGTCTTTCATATTCTGCTGTAACATTGCTGTACGTCTGCCAACTGAGACCTGCCTTGCGTATAATCAGTCAGAAAGTCTGTTGAGGGTGCTGGGTTTGTCTGCCTGTCCATGTCAACCGGCCCATCGAGGGGGTATGGGTGTCTGTTCCTAGAAGCTAAGAAAATACTCTTTTGAGTAAGGGTAGATGGGTCTTTCAGATTTAAAAGACCACAGATTTTGTCCTGTGTTTTCTCCACGGGTGTGAAGTCTTTGCAAGTATGTCAGACCAGATTCAACATCAGGAGATTGTGACGTGGAGAAGAAGCTCTCTAGAGTTGAGTTTAGTGTTCAAACCAGCTTGGAAGGAGGGAGATAGGAACTGCAGTTAAGCCAGTCTGAGGTCAGAAACTGGAAGTCACAAATCCAGGGGCGGGAGAAGTTCAAGGGACAGGAGCCAGGCAGAAGAGTCAGGCACAAGCAAGCTGGGCCTGGAGGCTGGGCAAGAGTAGAGTTCAGGGGTTAGATGGAATCAGAGTCCAAACAGTGGGAGTGGGTTTGGCAAAAGAAGCAGGATCAAACCAGCAGGGCAAGAAGGAGTGCAAGGCTGAGCGTGGGGGAAAACGAAGGATTACTAAGGTTTAGCAAGCAGGGTATGGGCTAGGGACCACAGCACACAGCAGGGGCTCAGGGCTGCTTGAAGCCTCCTGGAGAAACACTTGCAGAGGCATTCACTGGCAGGTTCTGGGGCTGGCTTTGGAGATGTTCTTCCATCCATGCTATACTCCATTACAGTGAGGGATGACTGGGAGGGTGAATTTTCTCCACCGCGCCAATAATATTAGTCAAAACGTTGTGGAAGTTTCTGGGCAATTGGGTTTCTCTCTACTCAGAATGTTTGGCTCTGCGTTGGTCTGACTTGAGTTGGCCAAGTTGGTTGAGTCAAGTTGGTTGACTTGACTTGTCTCGGAGTTAGGGATCTGGTTAAACATGACAGCGTAGACTGTTGCATGCATGGTCTGCTTTGGGGCAGAAAGTGTGCAGCATCTATATTTTTCATAAATACTTGGGGCCACAAAGCTGTTTGCCGGGTCTTGTGGAGCAGGGCCCATATTTGCTAGCTCTTTACACCTCCAAGTTGGATGCCTGGAGACCACTGTTCCCTTTGAGAGATGAGGTGCTTTCTTGGTTAATGCATAGGGTTTGGCCCAGCAGACCTATTCCACCTTTCCTGTATGGGTCGATGACTTGTCCAAGTCTGTGCCTCATTTTCCTCGTGCTGTGGGTGAAGTTTTTCCATGAGTGTCAAATGAAAGCAGAAAGGTAGCCCTCCTTTGGGTAGGTATTTCTGATGTGCTTCTGTCCATCGTACCTGATTCAGAGACGTTACCCCGATACATGCAATTGTTGTGTTCACAAGTTTGAGTCTTGGGTCTAACTGGGGGTCTTGAATGCTTTTTGGAAGCATGTGTTTTTCTTCACTGATAGGTAGGAATCGATATTCCTCATCACTTCTAAATTAGATGTGAATGCTGGAAAGCATGACTATTACTCACTCTGTTATTTTACAGAGTATTTGTGTTACAGAGAAACACTTTTTCATTGACCGTCTTTGAACCCTCTTGGCCTGTATAGGTTTGGCGAATCAATACAGAAATGGCCCAAACGAGATTTGTGCTTCCTCTTCGTTTATTCCATTCTCTTTCTATTCTTTCCTCCTTTTATCCAGTTGTGCTTCCTTCTCTATGGATTCCCCCCTGCGCCTTTTTTTTCCCTTTTCATTTTTTCAGTTCTCTTGTTTCTAAACTTGTTATTGGATTCCTTATTGGCTGAAGTTGTTTATGTTTCTTCTCCCCTCTCCTTGGTTTAACTGCTTTTAAAATCTTTTTCTCTTGTTCTTGCCTGTCTTCATCTGATACCTGTTTCGTCTCCTTGGCGTTTCTCTGGTCATTCACTTTTTAGTGAACATTGTTATTAATGAATTCAGTGCCCCAGATCATCTTCCTGACTGCCATTGACTTAAATAGGTGGTCGTTATTTTACATCTCCTAAAGCTGTGTCTCATAGGAGTTTGCTGAGAAAAGACCCTTTGGGTCTGAACTCTTCCATTTTCTCACAAGTCCTCTCTTGAACGTTGCCCCCAAGGTTCTTTCTTTGATCCCCCCTTCTGGTCTACCCAGTTGTCAGGCTCTGCACTGCAGGGAGCAGCCAGTCAGAATTGGGAATCCGATGAGTTTCTGGAGGCGGGAATGCTGGTTGTTCCACTTCTGACATAGTGGACTATATCGGCCATTTGATGTCCACCTAACATCAACATGTTCATAAAGCACAATGGATGAATAAAGCATATGAGACAGTTGTGGTGTCACATTAACCCCGAGGAAGAAGAGGGAAAAAGCCAAGTGGCTGCTCTTAGGGGATCTGTTTCAAAGTAAAGAGTCTGCAAAAGAAATCTGTGAGCAAGCAGGCAGGCAAGCAGTAGTGAGTCGTCAGGATGAGACGCTGGCAGCAGAGAGCTCTAAAGAAACTCAGGGATGAAGCTGCTAAAGCACAAACTGTCAAAGGATGCAATTTCCGAAGGACCCTGGCCAGGAGTGTGCCAGGGACCCATCCCTGCCTGCTTACATCCTTCCTAGTGACTTTTATAGTAAATAGGATTTGGACTAGAAAGACCTTTGTTGTGTGAAAGACCAAGTATGGACCTTCTTAGGAAAGAGAGACAGTCTGTGGGCAGTATGTTGGCTTTTTACACATCAGGGATTAAATTCACCTGCCGTAGTCTAGGCATCAAAAAGACAGTTCAGCGTGAGCTATTGCTTTCTCTGTATGATCGGTGGAGAAAAGGGGATGCCTAAGACATGTCTAACATAGGTCAAATGAAATGACATCTTCATAAACCTATTTTTTCCACTCAGGGTGGTTGAAAGCAACAAACACAGACCTGGTTGTCTAACTTGAACATCTGAAGCCCGTTGAGGTGACTCCTTGATTGATAACAGGAACAGCCTTAGACTGTATGTCAAAGCTGTTATGAATCTCCTCTGAAGAGATGCTGAGGACGCGCAGCTCCTCCCAAATCAGGCTGCGTATTCAATTGCTATCAAATGAGGATGTTCAGTTACACATCAGTTCTGCAGGCTGTGACAGGGCTTTGCCTACCCGTGACTTGGATGTTGCATGTGCTCCTTCAGCTTTATTTCCCTTTGTGTCTGGGCTGTGATTTTTCTGTGTTGATCCACCTCTGGGACCTGCCAAGTTGGGTTTCACCTTGCAGAGCAGTTTGAGGTCAGTTGTTCAAGATGCGGAGCATCTCATGTAAAGGAGATTCCATGGATCCAAACGTCGACAGTATTTTGGGTCTCTTCTCTGAAGCCATCCACATCCTAGCACCCACTTAATGTACAAGAATGTGCAAGAGGGTCCTTAGGAAATAGCATCCTGGCTGTCTTCTCCAAATGGCAACTTGTATGTCTTGCGAGCCCTTTTAACTGAAGCAAAGGGGTTGTAGCGTGTTTCCCCCTCAGATGTATATCTGAATCCAAAATAAACCTCCTTGCTAGTGCAAATTGGCACAGGCTGCTTGACTCGGAGCCCCTGATGGTCTTGCCTCGACTGCTTGTGCAGGAAGAGATCGTCTCATTTTATATTACTTTCTATTTAAAGACAAATTGGCAGTCATTTTAATTGCTCACTCCTTGTTAACCTAAATACAAATTGACACAGTACACTTTGTTCAATTACCTGCAACCCTATCACTTAAACAAAATGCTTTATGCTCTTTTAACCGTGCGATTTAGTGCCCATATACTTGCCAGCATAAGCTAGCTGCCACTGATTAAATGTGCATGTGATACTGCGTGCTGGTTCCTGAAACCACTGGAGTTGTCTTTATCTCTCGAAGTTTGTTGACACTGCCCAAAGAAGTTGTTGCTTGTTTTCACTGATTTTGGGCGAAGTTGCCCAAAATGCCACTTTCTTCTTCTTTCCTATGCTTCACTGCCATCACGATAGAAAACGAGGGTCTGTTTTCAGCTTGTTCTGTCTGGTGAGGAGGGGAGCATCCAGCAGGGTTTTCCAAAAGTCAGACTTTTTGTAAGTTGAAACAACAGGCTGGCTGCAGCTTCGGGCAAAATCATCTTGTATTGAGTATTTCCCTGTTTGGCATCTTTAAGCCAAAAAGGAAGAAACAAGGTGAGTCGTTTCCCTCCCTGCGCTTCAAGCCGATCAGAGCTTCTGCAAGTAAGGGAGAACTGGAGCGACAGAGCTATAAAATAATGATCAATTAGATAAAGAAATGCACTTCTTAACACTTGTGACTGCTGCACGTGCGGTAAACAAAGACTTGAAATGTGTATTCCCATTAATAACCAGAGAGTTGAGGAATTCAAAATACAGCCCTGAAAGGTTAACATTTCCCTTTAAGTGTGTTTAAATTCATATGCATATCCTTGATGTCTGTTCTGAAGTAGCGAGGTTTGATATAGTGGAAGTATAAATACATCCACTTCCAGTGAGTGATTCTGCAAATCCTATTTTGATAAGGTCTTAAATCTGTTGAGATCAGAGCATAAAATTCTCTTGTACCGTCAGTGCTAGGTGAAAACAGTGCTTGCCAATTCCTTTTTTTTATACATACTTTTTATTTCCTCCTTCAGAATTGTGAGATACAGCAGTAGATCTTTGCTAGCTAGTAAATATATATGGTTATTAGATGTACAGAATTTAAATGCAAATTGGGCCAAATTGAACTGTGATGCAAGTGTGTGAAGCCAAACTGACAAAAGAAAAGCTTCACGCTGTTCACTCCGTATCAAGGTTCAAGTTTATTATTGAGTAAATGTTCATTTCCATTTTAATAATTGTTACAATCTATCTACCTATCTTGTCTCTTTAAGACCTTGATATGAATGTGCTGCAATAACTTGTTATGTGCAGGATAACAATATGTTTTCTAGGGCAGAAGTAAATCCAATATAATGTTCTTCATCATAGTATTGTTTCCTACATTGTTTCCTTTGATGATTCATAGGCATTTCACTGCACTGAACCATAAAGGGCTTGTTAATCTAATGATTTAATAATATTAAACCTGTTTAAAGAAGCTCTATGAAAGCAATGTGAATGTGCACAAAGATGTTGCCTAAAAGTATAATGATGAAAATTCATAAGTGTGAGTCTGAATTGGTGCGATAGTCTGGTTTGAGAGTGGTACCGATAAACGAGTCTGGGTAGAGATCTAGCTGAAATGTTCCTTCCCACACCTACCCCCGGCCACCGCAATAAAACCCCAGCCCTGCAATAAAAAATAATAAAAAAAAGACTTTCCGATGAACAGAAGCCTTAGTAAAGTTATTTCTGCCTTTGTTCAAATGTAACTAATACTGGCTGAAGATCTGAGGCTCCTCAAACTGGAAAACATCAGGTTTTTTGAGAACTGAAAATCAAAGGAGAGTTTTTGTTATTTTCGAGTAACGAGATAGTATGATTCTCATTTTTTCAGCAGAAAATGGGTTTTACTCCAGGATATAAAATACAATCTTCTTCAAATGTGCCCCTGCTAGTTGCTTTTGTGTTGAATTTATCCACGCTGTACAGCTTGGAATATGCACACTCTTCATTTCGCTTGTACTATCCATTTTTATGACATAGGAACTTAAGTCTTTCAAAAATGTTTGATCCCCAAACAGTCACCTCTTGGTTTTGTTGTTTTCTTCTGTTGTCATCATTTTAGATATCTATTCTCTGAAGACTATATCTGAGTGGAAATGCGCTCTGGAAAAATCCCTTAATGATGCAGCAAATTTTCCTCTTCCAATGGAAGTGTTCAAGGTAAAAGATGCACATTTTTCCTTCACTTACAGAACCCACGATGAATAAATATCATGCGATGTTTAGCGGCTTATGGCAAACTTGTGCAGGAAAGGCCATTGCTCTAATACATCACCGTGAGAGGTCACAAATGAGATGTTTCTATAAAATGCAGTTTTGCTCTTACGCGGACTTTCCATTCTGACAACTGATTCCTTGCAGTCAGTGTTTTACAGGGACTGGGGGTGATCAGCACTGATTTTTCCAACGTTATTTAAATGTGTCTTATTCTGTTAGACCTGTGCAAAGGCATTGTATACAACCGTGAGAATGCAAGGCTACAAATACGAAAGTTGACATAAGCTGGACAGATTTCTGTGAGCCTTGCACAAAAATTTTCATCTGATCACAAGCCACGAGGCAAAGAAACCTCCTTCAGGGACCTGCAGTGGGAGAAAGTGGGAGATAATTTTACTCCCACATCTTTTTTTTTTTTTTTTTTTCTTTCTTCCACTCTGGTTTTTAATAGATAGGGATGTGCTTCAGCCCTGAGGCACCAGCTTTAATTTCCCGTCCAAATCTGCACTGCTATTAATCATGACGGCTCCAGATAATCCTGATTTCTAGCTGCGCCCGACTGGTTTCTAACAGTTACATCCTCGTTGCAGTGCGATGGGCAGCGTGGCCATGGGCGCGAGAGGATGCTCAGGGAGGTGTGTGCCCTGTCTCCGGTGCTGTCTCTGGTGTCACCTCTTGCTTGGGGACCTGGCAGACTGTGGTTCCTCCTCACCACCATTCCTGGCTCATCCAGCCTGGGGACCCTCTGGGTTCCTTCCCTGCCAATAAGCAACATTGCACTGGGACACCCCAAAACACCCACGCAATTGGAAGAGGGCACCGTGCCCCATCCTGGCTGACATGCCACGAAAGCCCGGGGCCACCTTCATCCTTTCTGCAGGGACGTTGGCAGCAGCTTCCCATGAGGAATCCAGGCTCCTCGCCCAGCTGAGATGCACTTGAGTTAGCAACATTAATTTGGGAACGTTTTGCTAATGGCCCAGGCAGTGGCTCATTTGCTGGCGATGTGAAAGCTGTGCTAGGCTGGGAGAAATGGGAAGATTTGTGCGTTGGCCTTCAGCACGAATGTGGGTTTGAGAAGCCCCGTGTTTTTATGGGAGTGGCGTGCGGAGAGTCTTCATTCTCTGCCATTTATTTCATACGACGTTTCAATCCGCCAACTCTATTAAAGTTTGCATTTGCAGTTTCAAGATCAAAAGTGCATTGTGTGGGGCAGAGATTAAATCACAATAGGGAATGCCTAATGTGTAAATTTTATTCCTGTCTATATGAAAGAGTGAAGAATGTTTCTGATGAGGCTCATAAAACATCCTTTTATTTTTTTTAAAGTTTATAACTAACAGCTGTTTTGCTGCGTCTTCTCAGCATGCCAGACTTATACCCGCTTATTTTAATTATTGCATGAGGGTCATAAATTTAAATTCAGCAAATCCCAGTTGCCGTGCCATGCGGTTGGAGCTTGCAAAGATGCTCCTCTTAGAAGACAATGCAAAACATTGGAATGCTTGAACTGCCTAAGAGGAGAGTTACTTTGGGGCCAAATGTGACAAAAAGGCAGGATTAGGTCAATAAGGCTTCTTTATTTGTAATTTATTTGTGAAAGCTGAGCACACGGTGAGCTGAATTTAGTGTCTGGTGTTATCTAAGCCCCTGTTTCTGGGGCTGGGAAGGCAGGAGGCTGAATAAATTATTTGTGTGTAGATATCACTTTATTCTGCCCATTTAGGGTGAATCAACTCCATCTTGTGCCTCTTAATTAAGGAGAAAAATACAAGAGTTTGTGCCTGTGAGCATGTCTTCCTCTAGTAATGACTTAAACATGAGTTAAGGAAAGGCTTTAGGAGACTATATGAGAGTACACTTGTCTGATCTTACAAGATAAGCCAATATTTATGTGTGGGACCTTCAAGGAGAATCCCAGATCCCAGCAAAAAGTGTCGAATCCAAAGGTGTCTTTTTAAAAATTTTTCTTTTAATTTTTTAAAAAATTTTTTGCAAACCCAGCACAGAAGTAATGTCTCTACATGGTGCCTGGGGCTCCGTGCTACTGTAACTGTCATGTGTTAGATGAGATATAAAACACAGGGTTTGACAGCTGGCAACTGTTAAAGATCTTCTGGAAAGCTGGGAATGTTTACTTTGGCGGACATGGTAAACTGCACACCGAGCAATTATATTCCACATTTTCCACATTTTCCTGCAGAAATCCATCCCTGAGGAGATCATAAGTCTGTGTGCTTGCTCTGCAGACAAGAGCGGTCCCTGGGGTGAGCACATGCACATTTGGCTGGATTACGACTTAAATTACTGGTGTCCTTTGAGCTGTGCACGACTGTGGGCAGTGCCACTTGCACGACTGTGGGCAGCGTCACTGACGTGCCATCAGACTGGTCCTGGGTGGCGGTGCCGGGAAAGCAGGTCCGCATTTGTAGTGCGAGAAGTGGCTCCTCTTATGGGTCTATCAGCCTGTTGTTGCTGTCGGTGCCGATGCTCTTTGGTTTTGGTGTAATAGGGTTGGGTTCTGCCTGAGACCTCATAAGCCATGGATTTGAGCCGCTCAAAGCCCTCATAAGCCATGGATTATCAATGCTCAGCAGTGTGGCAGAGCTGAACTTGCGTGCGGTGGTCTTCGGCAGCAAGTCAAAAATCCTTTGCAGAAGCGCAGCCCTGGTCCCCTCTTGGCATCCAAGGAGAGGGCACCAACCACCAGACCACATGAGCTGGTTGCAAAAATCAGGGGGAAGACTGCAAACACGATCTTCTTTTTTTATGGTGCTATTTTACACTTGGCCATATGTTGAAAGCGTTTGTAAAATGTTTTAGGATCCTTTGAGAAGGAACGTGATGTTCAACTGCCAGAAAATGCTGCTATTATATAGCTACTAAACATAGTGTTTTGCAAACTGCACATCCTGGAATAAGTTTTTTCTTCACAAAAGCTTTTTGCAACACACCCGCTATTTTGTCGTTCTGTTCTTTTCAGAAAACATGTTGATCTTTAAAGAAAACTAAATACAGACAGGATTCTCAAGGGCGTTTGAATGGTTTAGGAGCACAAATCCTTCCGAAAGGCCACAACCCAAGGAGATGTGTCCTTTGCTGTTTCTGCTCTGATTTCAGGATGCTGTAGGGATCCCCCATGCTTGGCTAGGTACCGGTCATAAACGATGGCTTAGGATTCAGAGGACGCCTCAGAAAATGGCCAGGGCTTTGGGTGTGAATAAGGGTGGTCGAACTGTTACTGGGGGCCTGATTTCAAGTGTGACAGTTTGCTTCAGGGATAGCGTTGCTCGTGCTCTCTAAGAGAGAGCCTTGCTTCAGGAAGCCAGACTCCAAACACAGCACCTTCTAGCCCTAATATTTATGAACCAATGCATTTTTTAGAGTTAAAGCCCTGTAGCTTGGGTAAGATGAATGCTGGACACAGATCATGGGATTTAGTTTCCTAGAGAGAGGCAAATAGCATCCTGGGGATCTTCTCTGACATCCCACTACGCTTTCCCTGGTCTCCTGTGCCATATCTGTGGGTCCCTTGCAGATGTCATGGATCCTTGGGTGTCTTCAGCTCACCCTAGACACTTCTCTTTAGGCAACTAAATCCTACCCAGGATTTGGGGTGCTCATCATCTTTCCATAGATGTTGCATACGGGCATCCTATTCCCAATTCCCTCTGATTGCTATAAAGTGGGTCCTGATGACTGGCTTGGATAGAGGTATCACCAGCCACATCCCTAACCCGAGCTCTGTTAAACTGCTTGAGGAGCCCAGATGCTTAGGAGGGAGAGGTGTTACCTAAGACAGGTGGCAATTCCTAATTTATAGCCTTTGGTCCCATTCCTCTTGTCTCCACCCTTCTGGTCCTCCTTTCCTAAAGTTGTCGTCGTTTTTTTCCAGCTTGAAATTGTTCTCCCTCTGGCAAAAAAATCTCTACGCTTTGCCCAGCCCAATGTGCCCCTATTTCGAACTGGAGCTTTTGGATATTTCCTGTAATCTCTAATAGTATTAATTAATGCTAAGACGGGTGACATGGAAGGAATTAGTTGGGACAGATCTCTCCTAAGGACAGTGGTGGAGGAACGACCCATCACCCAGGCAAGAGCTGTCCCCTGAAATTCAGGACGGAGTGGTGGTTCTAGTTCTACACTCAAAAGTATGAAGAAAAATATTAAACAGGACTCCTTCCCCACCCCCCCAGTATAATTTTTCCATCAGGTGAATTGTACATTTGAATTGTAAGAGTAAGATGGACTATGGACTAGAGGACTAGATGGACTAGGACGAGAAGGAATGGCCTCAAGTTGTGCCAGGGGAGGTTTAGACTGGACATTAGGAAAAATGTCTTTACTGAAAGAGTGGTCAGGCCTTGGCACAGGCTGCCCAGGGAAGTGGTGGAGTCACCATCCCTGGAAGAATTTAAAAGACGTGTAGATGAGGCGCTTAGGGACATGGTTTAGTGGGCATGGTGGTGTTGGGTTGACGGTTGGACTCAATGATCTTAGAGGTCTTTTCCAACCTTAATGATTCTATGATTTTATGGTTCTATTTCTTCAAGACTTCCATTTTTTTTTTTGAAGAGGAGGACAACATCTACCAAAAGTTAATAAACCCTTTGGGTGTTTTAGGGTCTTTTCTTCCATTATTTGGTGTTCTGGAGGAATTTATGCGTAAGACAGAGAATCCCAAGGGTTACTTTCTGCTCAGAGATGATCCTGACCTGCCTGGATGAATACACTTGGAAGTCCAACAGGGTTTTTCTGTCTTCAGCCCCCCTAATAGATGAGCACATGCTGATGCAGTAGCTTAAAACAGACATGCTTTTGGTTTCACTTGGCAGTCAAATCCCAACATAAGCAATCCCCAGCCCCTTCATGCACTGATGGCTTGGCTGGCCCTCGCTGCGCACGCTGTGCTTTAATAACCCGCGAGTCGCCATGTTGTTTGCAGGCTGCCAGATTATTATACTCCATCTGTTCTTCCCCATCCGTAGCACTCGCCAGCCCTTCTCCCTGACTGCTATTTGCCTGGCTGGGAGACGTGCACGGCGTCCCGATCCCTCCGTTGTTCGGCTGCCTTTTGAGCCGCTCCTGTCTCAGTTCGTTAAAGCCATCTATCTTTGTAAGACCTAATAACCATCATTAGGAGTATACCGCTAAGGTCCTTACAAACGTCGCTGCCTTCACGGCTCTTGGGAGCAAGGATGTCTCTGATAGCAAAGGTGCCACTCAGGCGAGATGGGGTCTGGTGGTACCTTTGTGGGCCAGGGAGAAGTTTTAACCTCTCTGCAGCTCCCTCCTGACCGTGGGCTTTGCAAGGAAGCGGGTGGGAAGAACAATCCAAGGAGGTGAATGAAGCCAAGCCCCGTCTGAGATGCCCCCAGGGTCTGTTTGTCAGCACTGTGTGAAAGTCAGGATTGGAAGAGAAATGCCGGAGACAGTTCAAGCAAAGCAGACGGGCTGAGTGGGAACCAGGTCCCTCAGCCTTCCTCATCCCTCTGGCTGTACGTTCAGCACGTGTGGTTTTCTTTCTCCACGACAAGCCGGTATCTCTCAGGATGGTAAGAGGTTAGGAAAAGGGCCTGATCCAGTTTATTTACCGCATCCAGGCTTGGTGTGGAGGAATTTGTGCATGACAACCCGAGCTCTTGCCTCCTGCATCCTTGGGCATGGCAATGTTTTCCACTGAGAGGGGCTGATGTGCACCTACAGGCAGAGTCTGCTCCCATGTAGGGTGTGGGTGATACCTAAAAGTCATCCATCTAAAGACGGATGATTTTTCTCAAAGAAAGCAAAAGCCAGCTATGGTCCATAGCTGTTTTGCAGGGTGGTTGCAGCCCACAGCGTACACTGAATTTGTTCTGATCCTCTAATGAATTCCCATTGATTTCTCAATAGCGATTACTGCCATGATGTTACTGAAGGCAGACTAGGTCCAAACAAGTGTCTATGAAGACTTGGTCCCTCTTTACAGCTGAGATAGTTATTTAGGGGTGTGAAAAGAGACACTGATGGTTTTATTTTGAGCGCTCAAGTTGGTGTTCCCACCTGTGTTTTCCTTTCCATTTGACTTTCCCACCTGTGAAATGGGACCCATGCACGTGACCCATGCAACAAGGGTTCGTCAGTGAACATTTGTGGAGTGATGTGGCAGTCCTGAATGCTGTAAGACGTTAAAAAAACCCCAACAAACAAACACAAAAAAAACCCCCAAGTGGATGCATATCTGTCTTTTACCTCTGCCACCCGTGCTTCCACCGCCCAGGCAAATCAAAGCAGGCGCTGCGTGGGAGGGGATCTTTGCCCTAATGCCATCTGCGGCGGGCCGAGCCATACGGAGAAGGTGTATTTGGATTTAGACTGGCTACTCTGCGATGTTGCTGTTTCTATGGTAACTATTTTTTATTCGACAAGAGGAGCTTAAAATCTGTAGGGCTAAATTCGATCCTAGGCAGAAGCGTCTGCAGTTTTTAAGGGGCTCTTCAGTAGGTGCAGTTTGTAGCTGGCTCTCGTGCTCATTACTTCAGGGTCACGGTATCTCTAAGGTCTCCTTCCCAGCACCCTTTCCTCTTCATCCCACCCCACATCTCTACATTTTGGTCTTCCTGTGACTGCACTTGTCAAACTGAGGGACAATTTGCTCATGTTGTGTCTTACCGGGGGATTTTGGTCTCCCTGCAGAGAGTGTGTCTTTAGGGAAAATTGCTCCATGTTTAGCAAAGGAAGTTGATGAATCGCAAACAAGACTGATTCATCCGCAAATAATGCAGAGGATTGTATTTGGGAGGGTTTCTTTCTTTTTTTTTTTTTGCTCAATTAAAAAACAAATGCCAGATTCCTGTAGAGGCAGTTTAACTACTGCTATTACTGAGTTTGTGACTGGTTACCACACACGAGCTTTGTGATTAAAATTAGGCTATTAGAAGCAGCCAGTTTCTTCGAGAATTAGAGAAAACACTGGGGGAAGCGATTTCTTCGAAAACAAAAACTGAATCAACTAATGTGTTTCCAATCATACCAGATGGGGCCCACTTCTTCTGTATCTTTTCGTAGGGTAAACCAGGAGAGATGTGACTGAAGGCAATAGCGTTTCACACTGTTTCAGTTGGTGATGATTAAAGGAGGCTCAGGTTAATCATTTATTAAGTGCTCAGTGTTTCTAATCAGCCTCTCAACTTTGCAACTTTTCAGCATTTAGACTTAGTTCTGAATTTTGCACAAAGCTGCGGTCTTGTAATTGGGGTGAATCTGACTATCCTGGACCAAAAGAGCCCTGACTTTTAGGGTACTTGAAAACTAGAGTTCAAATTAGAGCCTTTTCCTCTTACCTATACGCTGTGTAAGCTGCTGGGTTTAAAATGAGATGACTCCAGTATTGTATCTTGAGCAGAATGGGCTAAAAATGAGCATTTCACAATTGGAAGAGGATGCCCTTCCTTGGGTTTGTGGACACAGCCAGAGCAACCAGCCCATAGTACGGCTTCCCTGAATGTCATGGGCAAAAGCAGCTTAGCCAAGTCCCCCTGCTCTGTCTGCATTACCCAGTGCGCTGTAAAATTACTCGAGCTCCAGCCTTCAGTGGCCAGAACGCTGCTGTGACATGGACAGATTTGAGTTTGTTTACACTTAAATGACATTTGTTGAGTAGAAATACTCAGAAGCCGGATTTAGCAAGGTTTTTAGGCACCAGAAAGGGCAAATGACTATGATGATTTTGAAGTGTAGCTTTTTGAGTTCAAGACCTGAAGCCAATGCTTAGTGACTTTATTATTAGGACTTAAGCACGTCACCCGCACAGGTACTTCCCTAAAGCCATCTGTATCCTTAGGAGTCTGAATGCTTTTGTAAATTTGTTTGTGGGTCTCTTTTGGAATGACGTTTAGGCTCCCAAGTCACCTGACATTCTTGAAACCTGCACTGCTAGTGGCTCATTAGCTATGGAGGAGAAAATTATGCGGCCATCTTAGTACCTAAAGAAGAGGGTTGGGAATTAGGAGCTTGGTTCTCCTCCCAGCACCGTTGCTGACTTCTTATTTGACCTTCAGACGTTCCAGCTTTCAGCCCTGCAGGTGATGCTGGTTGCAGCGAGCTGTTGCGAAGCCCACCAGTATTTTTGCAGAAGGGTTGCAGAAACACATGCCGTACGAAGACGGAGATCATGATGCAGATGCGTATCAAAGCGGGGCTGTCTTTCAGGTGGCCCGGAGGGTCACAGCCTGTGCACGCTGGCAAATTTGCAAATGCATACTGCTCTAAAACTATGAGTGTGGGGCTGAGTTTAATTGCTTCGTGGGGTTTGTAGCGAGAGCTGTGACAGCCTTGGCTTTTGCCAGTGGGTTCGGGCTGTAAGTGGCAGACGTTCGTTCGGCGGAGGGCTATGCAATTTTCCATTCATTACCCATGAGTGCCGTCGCAGGCTGTAATCCATCATGTTGGAGATTGTGACCCTTTGAATGAGCGACGGTGGCGCTTGTAACCACCTTAATTCATTGCCCTTCCCATGGTGTGATTTTTCACTTTGCTGTAAGGGACTCTTCTGCATCCTTGTGGATTGTCGATCCAGCTTACTTGACTGCTCTCCAGCAGTCAGAGGATATTTCTATCACCCACTCAGGGCTGGTGAGCCCCGGGACAGGCAATCTGCTGGTATAAATCCATGTGGTCAGTGGGGCTGCTCCTGGGAAGCATTGCCTGCCAGTAGGAGAAAAGGTTCACCATGAACGAGGCTATAAAATGCTCCAACTGGTCAAAAATATTCTGCCTATTCATCTGCATTTCAAAGAAAATTGAAACTCACTTGGAGAAGTTGGTAGAAAATAATGGCTGGTGACATCCTCGTAGGTGGCTTTGAACCACGGAATAGCGGTAAAGGGTCGGATTCTGCCACCCATAATCATTTCAGGCATTTCTTTTGCTCAGCTGCAGAGCCTGGCAGGGACCAGGGGAAAGTCTCACCCCTCCAGTTCTCTTCTTGTAGCTGCTTTTATTAAACAGGCGTCTTTCCTGTCAACGTGAATAAAGGGAGGACAGAGCAGTTCATTATCCAGTGTATCACTTCGAGTCTAATACTAATTAAAAGCTTTGCCTTCACTTCTGTGGAACCTATTCTTAGAAATTATGTAAATTAATTGGAGTTTTGAAGAGGAGCATATGCCAAATCCTAAATAATTCCCTGCTGGCTGAGGCAACTCCAGCACTGGAACTAGAGAATGGCATCAGGATCTTTTTTTCCTTTTGTGGCTGCAGAAATCTACGTCTGCTTCGGTAAATTTTGATGCCTCTCTTTAGCAAATATATGAGAGAGATCAAATATCCAGACCCTGACCATTTGCCAGAGAGATACTATACAAAGGCTTTTTCTCCATGAAAGCTTTTCCATCTCAAAAATGACATTTAACACAGACAAGCTTTTTGCTTCCGCAGCCCTTCTCCAAACAAATGTACGTTCCTGCTTCAAAGAGGATTTTGACCCTCCAAAGGGAGACGTACCTGAGATCCCATGAACTCCCCTTGCGAGTTCACTCTTGCCGTTAATTTAATGGGGAAGACATTTACATGCTACGCTGAGTGAGAAGGGAGATTTGGTTCTAAGGTACATAGCGTGTGAAGAAAAAGGGATATGCTTTTGAAGTAAAATAGCTTTAAATGATACTAGCTTTTTTTTTCCCTACCTGATTATTTTTTCCCTTTGAAAAAGGCCAAAACAAATAGAAGGAGAAGAGCCAAAGAAACGGATTCAAATAAAAATGAGAAGCAATATGGTTTGGTCTCGATATATTTTTGGTCTCAATCAACAAATCACTTAAAGTTGATGAAACTACTTGCATGTTTAAAGATAAACATGATTAAGTACTTTGGTGGATCTTGGCTTATTAGGTATTGAAGCTGGATACGAGCGTGAATTGAATCCTGGAACTTGGTGATGGGAAGATGCTGCAGTGTAAGCTTACTTCCAGATGTACGTTTTGCAAAGTCGCCTTTTCTTTACAACCTCACCCTAAGGATTAAGAGACGCCGGGTGTGGATCCTCCTGCAGGAGGAGGCAGCCCTCCAGTCCAGGTGCTTCTTGCCTTTGGAGATTTGAAGTTCAGTACTGGCGAGGTCTGATTTTTGCAGCCATCATCTTTTCCCAGACTTTTCAGTAGTAAAAAAGGCAATTTTGATAACCTGCCTGTTTGATGCATCCCTGGTACGATGCAACCTCTGTGTACAAGGAGCCAGATTCTCTTCCCTGGTTCAGTCTTTTATTCAATGAAACATCCTCTGTTAGAGCTGCTAGAAATGGGTCTCCTATTTCTCTGGGGCTTTAGTGATAAGGAAGCAACTGCCAGCAAGTGCAGGTATGGTTATGCTACACTGCGGTACGCCCAAACTCCTGAATGTCTGCTCCTTCTTCAGCCATGAGTTCATTGGGCTTTGGGCCATTATTGGTAAATCTTCCTCAGTTTCCCCATCAGTATATAATTCTCCTGCTGTGAGACTAAATGTATTATGTTTTTTTTTTTTTTTGACTGCTTTTTGCCTCTCACAGAAAAGGCTCAATAACATTGCAGATTGGTAAGATGGAAACAGCAATTCATTTAGCCGTGGTTGGAGCTTGTAAAAATCCTTATCTCTAATGGCAGTATGTAAGATCCCAAAATAGAAGTTGTTAAGTTTACAAGTGAAGACAGTTCTTGGGAGAAGAAAGCACAATGACATACAACTTTGGATCAATAGAAAATCATTTTAGAACAAGAATACAACATGTAGCAATGAATGTAGATGGGAATGACATTGCTAACCACTTATTAGATAGCAAGCTTTCTGCATGTATTTTGGAGAAGTCTGTCTGTGTGTGTTAAATATAACATCATCTCTTTTTATGCTTGTATTGGCTAATGCACAGATGGTTTAGAAATACTGTAGGACATTTTTATTGAACGAACGCAAAATCTGATCATTACTCTGGAATTAGAATGCCGGTTTGTACACCTATTAGACAGGGGTCATGAGAGATGGAGTAATTTGATAGATGTTAAACACTAAACTGGTGGCAAATCAGGGAGTTGAACCCGGCTTGTTTCTGAGTTTCGGGATTGCATCCTGCTGCCATCCCCCAGGCTGCTGTGTGCAACCCTCTGGGTGCAGCCAGGTTTGGTCCCGGGTGAAAGTGTTGCAGTGGGCATGCACTTGAACACAGTTGCATGTTTTCGCACCAGCATGTTCTCTTGTTGTCCACATTTTGGGTCTGAGTTCATTGTCTGGGCCTCAGTCCACCTTTAGTCTCCTGGCTGGAGAAAAGACCTTTCCATCTTGCAGTCCGGCAGGAGCTGGGCATCCATCAGGGTCAATCAGGGCCATCCTGAGCTGTTTACACCCATGCTGTGCATTACCCTGGGGGACCTCAGATTGAATCCTGACACCTCTGGACCTCTGGTTGCTCTCAGGTGGTAGTGGCTGTCAGAGGTGAAGAGGCTCTATCCAGGGGAGATTTTCAAGTAGCCATTTCTCAGACAGGTCCTCATTTTGGTGAGCGTGATCTGGTTGTTGACTAAGTTCAAGTTAGATGCTACCGATGAGATGGATGCACATCGCGCTTGAGATATGGTGGGCTTGGTCCTGCAGATCTGACCTCTGGAAGACAGGCTGTCCCCTCTCTTTCTGTGGCTGGGTTGGCATGAAAAGAACATAGGACCAGGAGCACCCGGTTGGAGCTGGAGGTCAATCTGATAATCAGCTAAGTGACAAAATCCACATGGACACATTTGAAATACGTTTTCAAATGTATCGGCCCCTCCTTGGTGGACGGCACTGACACACTGCGTGCTCTTCTTCCCCATCTCTTCCTGCAGGACCATGCTGATTTGCGAAACCACTTCTTCACTGTGGGGATGAAGCTGGAGGCGGTGAATATGAGGGAGCCGTTTCATATCTGTCCTGCATCAGTGACCAAGGTGAGCTCCCAGAAAGTAGGGCTGAAAAGGGCCTCTTACTGATTTCCCCCATGTTTAAGAAAACTCAAGAGTGGTACTTAATTGGCTGGAGAACACATGAAGTTTAAAATCCATGGATGTTCCTAATCAGTGAATTGTTTCTGTCCCACACCGCTTCCATGCAGAAAAAGGGGATCCCTCCTTTACCCTTGTCTTCTCTCCATGTATATATATTTCCCTGCACATCTGGGAAACCTTTTGAAACAAAACAGCTGGATGGAGGGGGTACCTGGATATTTAATCCACACTCTCAAAGGCAAAAGAGAGGAAGACTCTGGGGTCTCTAGATCCTCCTCCAGTCCCTGCTCAGCTGTGGGCACACTGAGTGACCCTGAACCCCAGCGCTTTCCCTTGCCTCAGTTTATCCATTTCTAAAACTCGAGCTTTGATCTCTTTGGTAGAAACATTTTGATGAAAAGTATTAGGTGACAGTGGGTTATTTTCAAGAGTCGTTTGATTCCAGGACCTGGATGTTTCAGCTTTCCACATTTCCTAATGTTACAGCAAATTTAACTTCTGGTTTTGTTTTCTTCTTTTTCACTCCTTAGGTTTTTAATAATCATTATTTGCAAGTGACCATTGATGACTTGAGACCTGAACCCAGCAAAATCTCAATGCTTTGCCATGCGGATTCCTTAGGGATCTTGCCAATACAGTGGTGCCTTAAAAACGGAGTCAATCTCACACCTCCCAAGGGTTTGTATTCCTTCTCGGTGATTTGCAAGTTTCCTCTGAAGGAAATTTGCCTCTTCTTACTGCCTTTAAAACCATGATGCTGTTTGCCGCAGAGCATCACCCTAAGTATCTCGAGCCAGAGTAGCTCTCTTGAGTCACTGGTTCTCGCTCATACCACCCCGCAAACGTCTCTGCAAATGCATCTCGCTGGTGGATTGATGTCCGTGTGCTTTGTAGTCTGAAGCAGCCTGCACCAAAGCCTAATGAATTCCTGTAAAATGCATCTTAGCGATGCTTTGTGTGTGTAGAGAGCAAAAGGAGCATTAAAAGTCGTATCATACTAGAGGCAAACCAGGCATGTCCCTATAGCACCCACCTTGGTACAACGCTGAGGCTAAGCAAAGCTCCTAAATCTAAATGTCTAAACTAAGCTCACAGCTGCTTGCCCAAGAGCGTGTAGGCATTTTCTTAGTGTCTCAGAAAATCCCAGGCGAGGGCAAATTGTGAGGAGTGTTCAGGTCAGAGCCAGGAGAAACAGCCTCCAACAGTGCTCTTGCCCAACTTCATAGCGGTGCAGTTAATTACTTGCAATTTCAGACAACCACCTGCAGTGCCCTAGCAATATTTCTTTGCTTCCAAAATGTGTTGGCTCTCTGTAATTTTAGATTTTTGAAGCTGGCCGGGATGTTGAGCCTTTGCCAAAAATTGGTATTGCTTGGGAGAAAAAGAAATGCCTCAAAAAAAAAAAAAAATCCCAGTAACTTTTGCGCATGCAGATTTATCTTAATTTTGGAAAAAGTATGCTGCTGCCAAACCCAGGGAAGCGAAGAATTATTCTCGACCAGATTCAGAGTCCTCTTACGTATATCCAGAGTGTCTCTTCAGCCCATGTAATTTGAAATTCCCACCAAAGTCCTGGAGTCCTGTGCCTGCAGCTGGGTGCGGTACATCCATGATGGCTCCGTTGCCTTTCCTGAAATAAATGGGCTGTCCGGATGCTTTAGCTCCCTCTTGCTTAAATCCGGGTGTAATGATAATGCATAGGCTCACTGATATTGGCCAGAAAAGTCGCTAAAAATGAAAGTAAATGGAATGTTTTGTTTTTTCCACCCCAAATTCACATGCAGCTTCCCCCAGGCCAGCTAATTAACTGAAGTAGACCACAGGTCAGGCATTTCTCTTTACAGGGTCATGGCCTAGTAATTTCCAATCCGTGCTGGTACAAAGCCTGTCTGAGATGGGGTTTTACAGGTCGAGTGCATGTGAACTCTCTTTTAGATGCCAACATTTTTAGAAGTGTCCGTAGCATCTGTTGTACGGGTATTTCTCAACTTGGCCAGTAAAGTCTAAGGGGCAAGTAGGTATCTGGTGGGATGGCTGGTGATTGGGGTCCACCTGGGCTCCTGAGAAAGTGTAGGAAGTCTCCTGTCATTCCTCTGATGAAAATAAAGTTTGCTTTCTGCTGTCAGATCAGAAATCCTGGAGGGAAGCTGTTAAAAAAAGGCATAAAGCAAGTGGCAGATATATGCATGCTATATTGCCGTCTTTCTTATACTGGTGTGAGCTGGCTGCTGATGAGCAGGTCTGCAGAAGGAGGAGGAAATTCCACCATTTCCACCCAAATCACTGGATAGCTCTACCTGCCCTGGGGTATCTAGAACTGCCCCTTCTCACACCAGATTTGACCAGCCTCCTGCTTCCGCAGCGCTCACGCGTTCCCAGCCAACATCACCCTTAACAGAGAATATGTTGACAATATTTAGTGTTGCCCAAATGGCTCTCCCTGTTGAAAGGCAAGAAGTTCCCATGCAGCAAAAGATAACAATGGAAGAAGTCCTTTTTCTTTTTGTGAAAAGAGTTTCTTTGCTGTATTGTATTTCTTTGCTTGGGTTTTTTGGTTAATTTGTTGTTGACGAGGTTTTCTGATTTTAAAATGAACTGATTTTATTTCATCAGAACAGTGTGCCAGGTTGGGGTATTTGGGTTCAGAGTCCTTTATTTGCCTGATATCCATTCTCTTGCCTTTTTGCCTGTCAGGCCTTTGTTGAAGCCTGTCATGGTTTAACCCCAGCTGGCAGCTAAGCCCCACCCAGCCGCTCGCTCACTCCTCCCCGGTGGGATGGGGGAGAGAATCGGACGAGTAAAAATGAGAAGACTCATGGGTTGAGATAAAGACATTTTAATAGTGAAAGCAAAAGCCGCATGCGCAGTGCAAAGCAAACCAAGGAATTCATTCACTGCTTCCCACTGGCAGGCAGGTGTTCAGCCATCTCCAGGAAAGCAGGGCTCCATCACACGTAACGGTGACTTGGGAGGACAAATGCCATCACTCCGGATGTCCCCCCATTCCTTCTTCCCCCAGCTTTATATGTTAGTATGGAATACCGCACTGGCCAGTTGGGTCAGCTGTCCTGGCCGCGCCCCCTCCCAGCTTCTTATGCACCTGGCAGAGCATGGGAAGCTGAAAAGTCCTTGACTACTGTAAGCACTACTTAGCAACACCTAAAACATCAGTGTGTTATCAACATTCATCTCATACTAAATCCAAACCACAGCGCTATACCAGCTACTAGGAGGAAAAGTAACTCTATCCCAGCCGAAACCAGGACAAGCCAAACATACAGTAGATGAGTCATGAACAGGAGGTGCAAACATTTGCTACGAGAAATAGAGCGCAGTATTTTCCTATACAGTGCCAAAAATGAATACCCATTTACTGCTGCTGTATAAACATTGAACAAGCACTGTTTATATTTATTAGAGCTGGATTTATAGACCACTTCCCTTTAGAGTAACAACCACAGTTCCTTTTTATGAGCTATTAAGAAGGGAAAAACATTTCAGTAGCGCTCCTAGTTGTAAGACATGCTAAAGAAATGCCACTTCCAAAACCTCCAGTACATTTGTATTGTTATATTTGCTTCTGATTAGACTGCTGAGCTCTTCCATGCTGAGAGTTGAGATAGCAAACACAGTGAGGTTTTACATGTTTGAGGAGCAGCAGTTGAATCATGCGAGCAAAGCTTTGAACGTTGTTACTTGGGCTGAGCCTTAAAGGATAACAGTGTGTGAATGCCATGTGCTAATGGGGGTACACATTTAGCGTATATCATGATGCACCATGGAAAGGCCATATAGAGGTCCAGGCTTGTTTGAAGCCAATTCCTGAGTATGCTCCCCTTTGGAGTGATCCTCATTGCGCTGCTGGAGGGAGTTATGGCAAGCTCCCTAACTGCTTTTGCTGAAGTCTACAGCAAAAGGTCTTCCAGCGATTTCAGTGATGCATGGCCAAGCCAACAAAAACCGCACGGTCAAGTTTTTGTATCTCACTGAAACCTGGCCCATGTGCCTTTTCCGTCCACTCTGCCAAGATTTTGTGTAGCTCGCAATTAAGATTCAAAACCTGTCTATGAGGCGTTTAAATAGGAGATGAGAGAACGTGCAGGGTGTGGGCAGGTTTTTGGGTCCCTGAAGGCAACGTGCTCTGGTAGCTGGGGTGGACCCCAGGTGGTGTAACGTAGACAACTACGCTGTGGCTGTCCCCACCTGAGCCCATCACCCTAGCTGCTTCTGGAGTCAATGGAGAGTGAGAAGGTCTTTCACAGGGCGATTCTGCTCCTTCTGCAGGAGGACAGACAGATCACCTTTAGATCTGCCTGTTTCTCCATTGACTCTTCAGGGAACCCAGGGTGACAGGCACAGCTATAGGCGTCTCCACTGCAAAAGTACTTATGCGATCAGATGAATCTCCTTCTGACGTGATGTGCGCTCCTCCTCCTGTTTTCCATTTAATTTTATGAAGCTGAAAAGTATCTGGCAAACAAATAAGTGGAGAGCAAAAAGGAGATGGAGAAAAAGCAGAAAGAAAATACTGTTGCAGAAAAAGCAGTGCAAGGATTTTTTTTTTTGTATGAAAAATGAACATTCTCTGTACGTAATTGCCCTTTTTTACTCCTCTGTTCGTGTTTATTTCTAGCTTTCCAGTCCTTGTACACACTTTGATGCCCCACAGAGACAGACATCTTTTAGGACCCTCTCTGCTCAAGGCTTTATCTCATTAATTTGTTTGTCATGTATGCAATTCTTAGGATTAGAAGTTCATCTTATCCCAGATACTTGCACCTAAGCAGAATGTTTGGGACTTTACTTTTAAAACTTTTACCTCCTTTTTGGATCTGGGTGACTGATAGGTGACTCCACTCAGTATTCCAGTCCTTTCTTGCCTACAAAAAATTTCACAATTTTCATTGTCATAAATGATTCATTCCTGTGTAATCTTGAGTGTCCCTTTTTGACTATCAATGAAAAAGGCATTAAGGGATGTTCTGTGAAATCAGGCCAGGCTGAGATGCCAGGCAGGGAGATTGAGGGGAGAATTTGGCTTTTAGGTGACTCCTGAAACTTTCCAGTGAGAGTAGTTCTGCAATAATGTTATTAGAGTATCGACAGTATTGTCATAGGGCCCTGGACAGGATTAGCACTCACTGGTTTCAAGCTTCACTGTAAAAATATGGACTAAGAGGCAGACAAAAAAACCCTCAAAAAGCATATTAAAAGAAGCCCTCTCTGTCCCAAGAGTTTGTTGCCTAAATAGCCAGGCAAGAAGAATGGATGAGCAGAGGTCTGTTTTGTCTCTCTGTGGTAGGACTGTTTGAGAGATGCTCATATAAATCAATGTTGCTTCCCTTTTTTCCCTAGAAACAGAGGCTGAAGGGATCATCTAGTTGCTGAGAATTTAATCTGAGAGCTGGGAAATCTGCGTTCGTTTTCCTGCTCTGCTCCAAATTTCTGTACAACCTTGGATAACATGCTTACTATGATGGGATCCAGCTCACGTACGCTGAGCTGCTGGAAAGTCGGTCATATAGGGTACATCCATATCAATGAAGAGAGAGGAGAATTTATCTCGTGCTTCAAAAGAGAGGATGGATCAGCTTCTGATTGTGCTGGTCCTCTCCCTGTCCACTGCTGAGGGACCCTTGATGTCCAGCTCCATAACCCCATCTTTTAGATAGCTAAAGGAAGGAGAAAGAAGTCCATGACTAGCCCCACCTGGAAATTAGGGACAGTAGCACTTCTCGGTAGTTATGGGTTTATTAAAGCCTGGGAGATGCTCACAGAAAAGGGAAAATAAGGAAAACAAATGTTTTATTACTGTTTAACGAAGGCCTTGAGTTTTCAAAGCGAAATGCGGAAGGTGTATGAGTGGGGGCTGGAGAAACGTTGGCATTGGCTCTCATGGTGTATAAATAGGCATCCAGAGAACTTGCTTGCTGATACCGCACAGTTCCCTGAGGCGGGATGGGATGCTGAAACACAAATGGTCGTCTGCTTGGGGCCTGGTTCGTTCTCGCTCTCTGGTGTGAAGTGGTGGCTGATGGCACTTTCTGTTTTGTCATCTTGCAGGTTACTCTGGCCAGGACTTTGACTGGGCAGACTACCAGAAGCAGTGTGGAGCGGAGGCAGCGCCTCACCTGTGCTTTAGAAACGTAAGTTTTCTTTTTTGCCTTTGCATCGCTCCTGTCGATCCATGTGAAACAAAATAGCTTGCACAGAAAAGCTGCAGTAAGGCTTTGGGAGGTTCCCCCAGACCACCACGAGTCTGTCTTAGGAAGGAGGCTGGAGAAGTGTTTCAGGTCTCCATCCCTAAAAGAGACAAAATGTTATCTTACTTTTGTCTTTATCTGACTCATTTAGATTTCCTGCTCTTCATCTCCTCTCTGCTTTTGTACAGCACCTAGCACAAGAAGGATCTCAACTGACCATTACAAATAATTCAAGTGCTATTGAAAAAAAAATTGGGTGGTATCATCTGGTCCTTTTCACGTTTTGGTGTTTTCTCTGGTTCGGGGGGGGATATATTTAACCAAACCAAATGCGTTTAAAAGCTAAGGTTGAAGCTGTTGAGCTCAAAGTGTGAGAAGAGTGATTAACGTGCATGGATGCTCTGGTCTTTGGGACAGTTCGTGTGGTTCCTTGATACAGCAACAGTGATGTGAGAGTGAGCAGCACATCATTCTGCTGGAGGCCATCAAGATTCAGAGCTTTGGAAATAGTCTTTTGCAGGCTGTTTTCTAGCAATGACAGTCTGGTCTGGCTTGATCCGACAGGTATTCATCACTTGGTGAAAGGCAGATGTAGCCTTCTGCCTTTTCCAGTAACCTGGTGCTCTTCTTCATGCTCCCATCAACTTGATGGAAGTTGAGATCCCAGCAATAACTGAATGTCTGGTGGTACTTAAAATGAGTGCAGAAGGATTTGCAAAATAAAGCAAGTGATGTGAACGGTGGACAAGCAGGTTCCTCTGGGAGTTACATAGCCTTTTACTGTACTCAGAAGTCACGAGACTGGGGGACAGGGTGTTTATGAAAAGCCGAACGGAGACAGTCTCACAAGACACCAGCTGTGTTTTTGCATGGCCTTCCTCATCTGTGGTGGCCCAAGGGCAGCCTGGCTTGGAACAGACCTTTGATGGTGAATTGATGGATTTGAACATTTTTTGTTGATGAATTCAGAAGACCTGTATCACCAACAGAGTTTGACCTGGGAGTCAAATGTGAGTTAGGATTTCTTTGCTCCATTTATTGTGGCATCCTATGCAAAACCCGCTGCCTCAAGGGACTTTAAGCGAAGATTTGTGAAAGCGCTGAGGGAAGCTGGACAGTGCTGCGTCGCACCAATCGAGTGGGACAATTGGTGGGCAT
Source organism: Fulmarus glacialis (assembly GCF_000690835.1). Lineage (NCBI taxonomy): Eukaryota > Metazoa > Chordata > Aves > Procellariiformes > Procellariidae > Fulmarus > Fulmarus glacialis. The sequence continues at coordinate 30,251 of NW_009194931.1, read as the reverse complement.
TTCTCCTCTTCTGCAAGCACCCCTCCCTTCTCTTTATATCTCTTTTAATTTTATCAAATAGTGGATCTACGCTCTCAGCACTGACAGCCTTGAGAATAGCCTCTGTGTAATATCCTCCGAAGATTAAATCAGGTCTAAGCACTTTTTTTTTTTTTTCTTTTTTTAAGGAAACATTCATCAGATGAACATGTGTCTGTTATTCTTTCGTTCTCGATAACACAGTTCTCTGCAGAGAGATGTAATCTCGCTGTTGTCGCTTGTGCAACCTCCCTGCCAGGTCGGTCCATTTGTTTCGTGGCTGTGAGCGGCTCTTTGATAGAAGCTGTATTGCAAGCACATCTTCCACCTAGTGCAGCCAGACGCGGTGCTGGAAGTGGATATGCTGTAACTCTTTCCTTGGGGGGGGATATTTAACAAGGAAAGGCAGTTATGAAATGGATTGACATGACCAAATGCTTAGTAAAATAAACTCCTAGCTAACTGTTTTGCCATTGATTCTGTATAAATTAGCCTCCAGCACCGAATTGCAGTGAAAGGAGCCGGCGTGATGATAAATGACATTTCCTTGTTAGGCAACATAAAAGGCATTTAAATAAACTCACCCTGCTTTTCTGCCGTCCTGGCCATTGGCAGCTTTTACAGGGTGAAGCTGATCTGTGTGCTGAGCAAGGCTTGCAACAGTCCAAACCGTGTTTGAGACTAGCAGCACGTTCTTGGAAGGCTTCTTGATAAAAAAAGACCAAATCCAGAAGTTTTTAGTCTCACAAAGAGCTCCCAGTTATTGTTCAAGGTGAAATGCCCGTGCTCCTAGGTGCTGTACAAATAGCAGAAAGGTTGAATTTGAGTCTGGCTTCCAGTTGCTCACATGGGGTTGCTGGATGAGATTGGTGTTATTTTGAGTCGGTGACAGTTATTACCCAGCCTAATTATTATTAGCCAAAATCTCAGCCAAGAGGGGGAACCTTTTCGTGCTGCTGTGTGCAAACAGAGAGATGCAGGCGCTCAGAGCCGATGTGTTGCAGAACGGGTGGGACAGAGGGGAGGAAAATGCAAGGGCAGGAAGCCATGGTGTGGCCACAGGTATTGCATTAGTGTTTTTTCAGGGATAGCGGTGGTGGGGATATTGGGGAGGGACTGACCTTAAGTGAAGGGAGAGGGGACACTGGAAGGGACAAAGGGTAAGGATGAAAGTAAGTGAAGAGTAGCTTGAGGCTCGGCTTGGGGAGAGGCTTGTTTGGGAGAGGGTTGTAGGGTCTTGAGATCCCTCTGCACTTGGGATCATCTGCAGTGGCTACAAACAGGAGCTGTGGTTTGTTACATTAGGGCTGAGCCATCCTGGCTCTGGCAGGAGCAGGAGGGACTGGTCAGCAGCCTGCTGCTGTCACATGGCCAGGCCAACCTCAGGCTGAAGCAGTTTGTCAAGGCGTACAGCAGTGGTACCTAAATTATTTGAACTGCAGCTTCTCTCAGGCTCCCAAACTCTTAGTACAGTGGGGGATGCTGCATTCTCGCAAGCTCATGACCCCACATTTTGGTCTTGTGTTTGTCGTGATGACCACTCGTTGGACATCACTGCTGTAATATCTGGCCTGGCTTTGCCTTCTCTGGAGAAGAGTGGGAGGGCAATGGGGGCCTCAGATGACCTGTGAAAGACCTGTTTCTTTGGTGCTGTATTTAAGTGTACGGAGGTACTGCTGTAGCAGAAAACACAACCGGCTCCATCTACACCCACCTGCAACTGATGACTTTATGTACCTCAAGTCTACAGAAAAGGACCTTGTACATTGAGCTTACAATACTCCATGAAGAAAAACACACTTGAATAGATTACGCAAATTTCTCCAGCCTCAGTCAGCCTGGGCAACTAAATGTGTGAAGAAGTTTCTCCGGTCTCAGGCAAGATGGGTTATTTGGTTTACAAGGTTTCTCCTAGCAAGGTGAGAGATGCTCAAGCGCAGCATATCTGGGAACCCTCTGTGTAGTATCTCGTCACCAACAGTGGCCAGCAAATGCATCACTAGCAAGCATTCAAATATTCTTGGAGCTAGTGTGGAGTAACCTCCTCTCAGTCTCTGAGCGTTAGGGGTTGGAGTAAACCATGAAATACATTGCTTTCTGAGTTGTTGCCGTCATTGTTTTTTCATGTGGGTGTCCAGGGCAGCTCCATTTTGAATCTGGATGCCTTTGTGTTCTTCAGTGTATCCTGCACTTCCAGTGAAAAGCAAACCATGCTAAATTTATGCTTCCCAGTGGGCAGCCTAATTAAAGTCATGCAGTGCTGCAGTGCCATGTTGGTCCTTTACTCTTTCAGACATCCTTCAGCCGTGGCTTTACTAAGAACATGAAGCTGGAGGCAGTGAACCCCAGGAACCCTGCAGAGATATGTGTCGCTTCTATCACCTCAGTTAAAGGACGGTTAATGTGGCTTCACCTTGAAGGTATGTGCTGTAAAGGCTTCTTGGGTTTGTGTGGTTCACTCAAACGCTCTCTTAATTTTGTCCTTCGTCCTCTGCACAATACTGTTCTCTCCAGCCTTTCCTTTTTATACGCATTGACCAATAATATGTTATTAAGAATTATCTTCCCCTGCTCTCTCCACGAGAGAGCCACAAGACCTTCCACCCTCCCATCCATGTGGACTCTATCAGCATGGTCTCCATTGGTGATCGAAACCTCCTCACTGCCATCGTGATAGACCTCCATCCTGGGAACGGATGTTTGCCTCGCTTGTGCAGCTGAGACTGTGATTTCCAACAGGTTCTCATGGGATCTCCTGTCCCCCAGCAACCTCATTCCTTCCTTCCTTCCTCTCCTTTCACTCCTTTTTCTTCACCTAGGTCCATAACACTTCTGCGGTATATGGTGCTCCTCACTATGGCCATCGCATGCTCACATCCCTCCTCTCTGTGGTTGTATAATTTCCTTGGTTGATCTAAGAGAGCTCTTGCAGGCAGTAATTCTATAATACAGATTTTAGAAAGCCATCATCTGATGGAGAACACCACCACTGTACAAGCAGTATTAGGAGAGTGCTGAAAAACTACCAGAGCATAATACCGTATCAAAACTTCCATTTCTACCTTTCTTGAAATGAGGTACAGATGAGCTCATTTTTAATGTGGTTTTGCTCTTGGGACTTACTTTCTGAATTTCTCTGGGCAAGGACTTCTTAAGTAAGTGTAATTTAAAACAACATTTAGGGATTCTTCTTATTATTGCTCTAAAAACAGTGTTATTTGTAAAGTCACCAAGAGCACAAAGCCATGCTCATTTAAGTGTTCTGATGGGCACTGTGATAAACCATAAAGTTGTTGTAGCATGCATCGTTGTCACAACATAGTTTAATTTTTACCCATCAAGGTAGCACACTGTTGTTTGAAGCTACTGGCTTCATCTATAATGAATAGAAGAGCTTCAGTTTCCCTCTGAAATTGGGTCAGCATCAACTACAAATGTAATATGCTTCTTTGCTTTCTTCTGGAGAACCATGAAAATACCAAAGGCGCTTCTGGTGGCCCATAGTCCTGCTCATCGCCAACCTCTGTAAGATCTGTGCTTCTGCCTCTTGATGAATGCATAAGGCAGATGTGCCGTCCCTTGTGCTGCCAGCCCTGACTCAATCAAAAATCAACATGTTGCTGGAACCCTCCCATTTGCAAAATGGAATGCATTTGGTTAAGCTACCATGATGGTTCAGGGAGACGTGATGTTAAAATACCTCCACCCCTTTGCCTGCAATCACATGCTGATAGGTAGATACTGTGCAGCTCTGCTTATGCGTTTCTGGTAGATGCCGCTAGATGTTTCAAGGCATCCCTGAGAGACTGGGCTGATAAAGAACAGCAGCTCTTGAACACTTGCTGCGTACAACCCCAGATGTCGTGGTTTAACCTGGCAGGCAGCCAAATACCACGCAGCCGCTCACTCACTCCCCCCCGCCCCCCGCAGTGGGACGGGTAGAGAATCGGAAGGGTAAGAGTGAGAAAAACTCGTGAGTTGAGATAAAGACAGTTTAATAAAACAGAAAAGGGAGAATAATAATGATAATGATAAAATATACAAAATAAGTGATGCACAATGCAATTGCTCACCACCCGCGCTGACGGATAACCAGGTAGCGATCGGTACTTCCTGGATCATGCCTACCATTCATATACTGAGCATGACGTCACATGGTATGGAATACCCCATTGGCCAGCTGGACTGGCTGTCCTGATTATGTTCCCTCCCATCTCATGTACCTAGCTCAGTCAGTAGGCATGGGAGCTGTCCTTGGACTAGGAGGGTACTTAGCAACAACTGAAAACATCAGTGTGTTATCAACATTCTCCTCATACTAAATCCAAAACACAGCACTAGCAAGAAATTTAACCCTATCCCAGCTGAAACCAGGACACCAGGAAATACAATGGCACGTTGTCTCTGTGAGCTGGGAGGAAAGCAAGGCGCAGGCATATTCTGCAGCTCAGGGAGTAGTGCATGTTGTTGGTATCCCAATCTCCTAACAAGAAGAAAGGATGGGGAGAAACGAAGCTTGTGCTGGGCTCCAGGTTGCAGAGTTGTTCTGCAGAGAGCAGAATCGAAAGGAAACAGAGCAAGTCTTTCCTTTGCTAAAGTCAGTGACACCTGCTTGCTCCATGGGAGCTCTGTAGCAGGAGGTGGGAGGGAGGAAAGGAGTCACCCATGTCTTCTCTGATGGCCTGTGGGGTCAGAATGGTGGCTCATGAGTAATTCTCCTGGAGTCCATTAAATCCGGGCTGCTGTCAAGATTGTTTTTGCAAAAGCAGTGTGAACCCTCGTTCTCAGAGATTAATGCAAGTTTATTTTGGCCCTTCCAGGGTGAAACAGCTAGGAAAGGGTTAATGGGAGAACAAACCATAGTCAAGTACGTGATTTCCAGAAAGGAGAGAGGAACAGGGGTCACCACAAGGGGTTCTTGCAGAGATCCCATGTGAGATGAAGTCTCAAGTCTGATCTGCACAGAAAGTCACCTTCGCTCCTCTGCAAGATGCTCAGCTCTCAGTTTTGGGGCTGGAAGACAGTGGAAGCCAGATTGATACTAACTGTATTGCTTCATCATCACCTGGCACATCACCTTCAGCATCGTGCTGCATTGATTGTAATAACCCAAGAAGTATTTCAGCATCTGACAATGTGCAGTGCAATTTGTACAAGAGGAAAGGTCTCTAATCAAAGCCTTTAAAGTTAGTAAAAACATTGTCAGGTAACCCAAAGTACCTCATCTGTGCTAGCAGCTTGCTCTAAAATATAAGAAAGGCAGATGTTCTGTGGTGTTTAGCTCTACAAAAATAGCGTTATATGGTAGACAAGGCTTTCCCGACGCCTCCGAGATAAATCCTGTTCTCAGAGATGTATAATTCAATTGCTACCTAAAAAGAGATTCCTCCTGACCTAAAGCTTGGCAAGCCAGATCATTCACGCTGCTGGTGTCTTTGCTGCTAAGCCTCGTGGTTTGGACCGGCTAAGATCTGGGGAGAGCAGAGCTGCAGGCGTGTGCCCAGATGCAGCAGAGGTGGGAGATGTAGGAGAGCTGGGTGGTCATCCTTCTCCATCCCTGACATACAGCTGTCACCCCAGGCAGTTTGTCTCCTCTGTGGTTATCTCCAGCGTACAGAGCAGATACGACTTTGCGTCTTCACTTTTGGTAGAGCTGCGGGCAACGGCGGCGTTTGGTTTTTTCGTCTGAGACAACTGGTTGCCGTCTGACTCGAGGTAGCTAAAGCTCATCTGCAGCCTGGTCTGGACACGGGGCAAATATTTTTGTTAAAGAGCTGGAATCAACGCTTGTTTGAAATTCAGTTCTCACTAAGGCTGCTGTCGAATTTACGCCCATCTGGTCAAGGAATCTGACCCATTTTGGCAACTCCCCTTCTTAAATGGCCAGGTGCCTTCGCTTTTATGTGCAGATTTTGTGGGGTTTGGGAATCCTTCTTTCCTTTTTTTTTCCCCTAAGCTGTCATACTTTCAGAGGGACTCGGTGTTCACTAAACCTTTGCCCGTTATAGTGAATAGGAAGTGCTGCTTCTTGGGACTTTAAATCAACTAGTCCTCCAAGACCCTGGATAGAGGCAGGGAGAGGGCCACACACTCCCACCTTGCTCCCCTCCCTCATCTCTTTCTCCCTGCCTTTTACTCTTTTAATTTCTTAAAGGATGTTTTTTTACAACTTGTCATAAAAAAACTTGTGTGCATCTCCTTGTCTTTTGAGTTCTGATATATAAATGCTTTATGCTTGTTTTTGTATCTCAGTACCAGGAATAGAATGATCTGTAGTAAAAGGAAAAGATGCAAAAGACTGCAAAAATAAAAAGAAGCCTTTGCAGCGTTTGAAATACATGACTACAGTATGCAGAGCGTTACGCTAAAACTAGGCATTAAAAAAAACCCCAAAACCCTGCTTGCGGAGTTGTAAAACAAATGTGGCTTGAACTGTGGCATGTTTTTTTTGACTCCATTAGTACACTATTGTTTCTAACTGATTATTTATATTCTGGTAGCAGCAAGACTCCCCAGCTACCATGGGAGCCCATCACTGAAGACCTCGGGTCCCACCATTTATCATGGGCGCATCTGAAGCTTTCATTGTTGCCCTCCCAGTTTCCCTGTTTGACAGCCCAAACTGCAGCCATAAAACAGGACGCAGTAGTTAAGCAGCGTCGAGTTAGACATGAGGGAACATAGCTTAATAAATCACACTTTGTACAGTAGCAAAACTCGGTAAACTTCAGGGTGAGCATTTAATGAGCAGCAGTATAGTTCCCCCGCGGTGGAAAAGAAGCGTAGGGCTGATCCGAGGCTGTGCGCATCCCATCACTTTCTGCTACTTTATTACTCATCATCTGCATTGTTAATTTTTACTGGTTCATTTTAGATTTTAAAGCTGAAGCTTTCTAGTGCGAATTTTTACAAGTAATAATGTACACTCTCTGCACAGCCTAGGAATTTGAGGAAAACCCTTTTGTTAATCGCTTCTCCAGGGAGGTTTTCCATAATTTTCCCTTTGAGAGTTTTCCACAGTTGCTGCTCTGTTCTGCCCAAGATTTGTAGCAGGAGATGGAAGGTTTCCTCACCCTATTTCCAGTCTCCCTGTTCTGTTCTTTTCCATTTAACCTCTCAAGTCTCATGGACATTTCTTAGTCTGAGAAGATGGCAGCATAAAATGCAGCAAATGAAACTAATGAGTCTCAAACAAGCTGTTTTCCACTTGTATGAGTGAGGCCAAAGGAAGCAGTACGATGTTGGAAGTGGAAAGCAGGGACATCAATTGCCAGAGGGAAGAAGCAGAGCCAGGGAGGACAGAGTAGCTGTGAATATGTCTTCCAAGAGGAATAGCGGTGTTGCAGGAGAACAGACATTATGGTGCTTCCTTGCTCATCAGGGCAGCTGCAGCTGTAAACTTTAAAAACAAAATTTTCCTGTCACATCTGTTGTTGTTTGCAAGCAGGAAAGGACATTTGATCTGTTTATTGGGTCAGAATAACACCCTAGAACAGTTACAGTAATGAAAATAATGGATTTTCCCAGGTCTGGTGAAATTTCAGTGGGACTGTGTTGATCTCTTGCTCTCTTTAGGGCTTGATCCATGGCTTGCTCACTTTGTGCATGTCTTGCCACGGATTTCAGCAGTTCTCGCATCAGTTCCTTGGCTGGATTTGTGGCGTTAGGCAAAAATGCTTTGCCCACTGGAGAGTGCAGCTTTCATCAGGTTCAAACTGAGCAGTGACCTCCTGGTATTTTCTTGTGGAGGGAAATGGTTTTGCAGGGAGTGCCAGCTGCTGAGACCTTGCATTGAGGCTCAGCTGCTCATATGAGCAGGTTGTGTCCTGTATCACGTGCCTTCATCCCATCCTCTTCCCTTCCCCATATCCCAGTGAAATAGAGATTGTATCTTCAATGTATCATGCGTGAACACAGTGCGGGGCTCCGAGGAATACCATGAAGACATCCATGAATCTATGCAGACATCATGATTTCATTTTTTTAATTGTTTCCTCCAGCAGCGTGAGCACCAGCACCTATTTTCCTATTTTCCTGCTTCCTTTGGGTTTTCGTACAACCACACGCTCTCAGAGTGCAGCAAGTTTATCACTAGAGACAAGATTGATCCAAGTGCTGCGTCTCAGCCTCGATGCCATTCCCATCACAAAGTTCAATTACTGTTTCAATTACACTGCAAGCCCTTGATGAACATTCATTAGTGGGAAGTTCCCCCAGTAGTCATCTAGCTGTGCACAGTCAAACACTGCTGCCTTAAGCAGGAGGCAAAGATGCTGTAACAGATGCAAAGGCGAGGATGCTGCAGGGGAAACTGCTGATCCTTTGGTCTCTTTTATTAGGAGATCATCTCATGCTGGTGCTGGAGCTCTAGGTCCTAGGGTGGAAATGGCAGAGAAGGGTGAACTTGCTGGCCAGGCTGTGCCAGCACAGACGGACTTGAGTTGGAGTAATTAAATGGTGTCTTGACTCAGGACCCAGAGTTGTTTTCAAAAGAACTCAAAGCTAGTGAGAATATTTCCGTTTGCTGCAGTGGGCTTTGAGTGCCACCCACATAAACCAAGACAGGAGAGTGTCTTCTAAAGGAGACGTAATAACCAAACTGGAAGAGATTTGCTTTAAGCGGAGATTTTCAGTGGGGTTTTGGAGTCAGTATTATGCCAGAGATCTTAGTGCATCTGTCCCACTTGGGGTTTTTATACTGCCTCTCCCGTGTTGGGTGATCAGCTCATGTTAGGAGAATTCGTGGCACTTCTAGAAGAATGGTCATCTCTCACCCTTGAGAACAGTGACTCAAGGGCAGAACTACACAAAAAAGCTTCAGGGGGCCATTGGGGCATAAAGGCCCATCACATTAGCTACCATTCTGTTAAAGCCCATTTACCAGTAAAAGCAAGCACCCAACTGGCCTTCTCCTAACTTGCTTGTGCAACTCTACAAAAAAACCCCGAGGGGTTAATCAGGCCATCTTGTTGGGGAAAGTCATGCATGTTTAACCTTACTGGCTTTTGACTGCTTCACTGCACACCCTTAGAGTTCTCTTAATGGGGGTTTTCTCTGGAATCACATTGCACTGTAAATGCAACAGCCTTATCATTGCTGTCTGTGCAGAATTGAAGATGAAATGATGCCTGATTTTGATGCAGGGAAGCAGATTTATTTTTATGTGTTCCATCATTTGCTTCCCTTGGTTCATGATGAATGCTCAAATGGCTCTGAGCTCGGTATTCCCATGTCTAAATTACATTATAAATTTGTGTTTATAGGTTTACAGATGCCCTCTCCAGAGTACATAGTTGATGTGGAGTCTATGGACATTTTCCCCGTTGGCTGGTGTGAAGCGAATGCTTATAACCTAACTCCACCACACAAAGCTGTTTGTAAGTACATGGAAACCTCAAACAGCATAGATATTACATCAACAGATTTATCAGGGAGTTTGTCTTATGTCTGTAATCCAATTCTTGAAACTACCAACCTAACTAGCAGACTAGTAACCAGGCTGTAAGTGTACTGTAATAAATCTAATTAGTGGCCAGACTCCGCAGCACTGGTATGATGCAATTTGTAGTTGTCTGTGTGATCAGTCCCTCTAAAAATGGGATTGTTTGCACTGGGAAAGGCTGTTACGTGGTTTGGGATTGCACAGTGTGGTTTGTGGGTTTGCGATGGGGTTGTTGGAGTGAAACCAGGTTTCATTGCACTAAGCCAAGTTCACTCGGGCAGCTGAGTGAATTAGGGATATGGGATCTCAAATCAGGAAAAAAAACCATAAAATATAGGGCAGAATGGATGTAAAGAGGCCGTCCAAGTGCTCCCTCTTCAAAACAGGATCTGATCCACCTAAATTGAGAAATGTTTGCTGGCCTCCTGTGATGGAGTTTCTGCCCTTTCCAAGGGTATCTGCCCCGTTATTTCATTGCCCTTACCAGCTCAGAGATTTCCCTAGTGTTTAATTTAAATTTCTCCCAGCACAATTAAGCCCACAGTGTGTTGTCCTGCCTCCAGTGCATATTAAGACCAATTTCTTTCCCTTCCATTTGCATTTGAAGGCAGTTCATGGGTGCTCAGTGGCTTGGTGTTGTTCTCCTGTTCCTCGCAGAAACTATCCAACCCCGATCTCAAGCCACCAGATGAAAAATTAACCTCGCTGTTTATAATAATTTACATCTGAAAGGCAAATTTTAAAATGTGTCAACCCTTTTGAAGAGTTAAATATGCTTAAGTTAAAAATCAGGCAGCTGGGGCCTAATTTGGGAGAATACTGCTATGGCAACATTATGCAGCCTTATCGCAATTTATAGCTAGGGATAAATTATGCTGGAGGTAATCATGCTTGTAAAATGTAATCTTATCCATATGTGTTTCTGTATGGAAAAATATTTGTGTTTTTATTTTAATTTTTTATACTGATCCCATAAAACACAATATTAGCATTCCAGAGGAAAGATTAAATGTATTATTGCATCTTTAAAGTAGGTTTTAATGATGTAGTGACTTACTTAAAAAATACCAAGAAAAGATGGCGACAGTAATTAAGTACCATTTCATTGTGTTAGAAGTCATTTTATAGTCAGTGCATTTATACAGCTTTTTATGCGTTATGGGTATACTTTATAGGACAGAAGGGTACAAAACTGTTTTTTTCTTCCTTGCTTCATTTTTGCAGTGCGAAGGAAGAGAAGGATTGCAGTTGTGCAACCAGAAAAGCAGTAAGTTTTTGTTATTTAAGGTGATGTTTTTACAGGGATGCATCAGGTCTTCCAGGGGAGAGAATACACAGCAGCTGAATGACTTTGCTAACTACTGTCCAGATACTGCAGCGGAGTCAGCAAGGGGGTTCCTTTAAATCTGAAATGTTTGTGAACATGCAAGAAAGTCTTTGCAATAGAAATATGTTACTAGCTGGGGCTATGGAGCCAGTGTTTGATGGCCAGTAAGGGATGCTTATGGAAGATGGTATGTACCAGGAGGGCATTTCCCTATCTAGTCTGTGCAGTTTCTAGAAGCTAGAATTTAAGGAAGCTACGCGTGAATATTTGCAGCCTGAAGGGCTAAAGGTCACCGACCAGAGTGTATTTTTGGAGGAGTGGTGGATCTGGCTCCTTATTCTGCAATATGCAGGCCCTGGGCTATGATAAACGGTGTGGAAGTGGGGTTGCATTTGAGGTGTCTCCATTCCTCGGTCCAGGCAGGTCCTGGTGTATCTCTCAGTGAAGCCTGAAGGCTGGTTCTGCCCCTTTGCCCCGTCTGACGCTCTTAAATACACTGAATTGCTGTTTAACAGGTTGCCATCCACAGTGCCTGTTGAGAAAATACCTCATGACCTCTGCCCGGTTCCTCAGCCAGACACAACAGGTAAGGCTGCTCGGCACCAGCAGGATCCTTATCTCAAGGACCCACATTGCCTGTATGGAGGGGGATGATCCCAGAAAGGGAGTGAGTGTGTCATATGGGTGGGGAGACGGAACCGCATCCTCAGGGGGTGTGAGGTGGTGTGGACCCACCAACAGTGCGAGGAGTCTCTGATGTACAGCATGTGAGAGTCTGGTCCTCCATGTGTGGACGTCGTGTCTTGCAGCTTGCCCGTTTCAGCTAATGATGTTAGGGCCAGGCTAATGAAGCCCTGGTGGAGATGGATGCGACTTTTTAATTGGCATCAATGAAATGGCTTACACCAGGACTTAATGCGTCCCTGTGTTAGCGTCATGATTGTGTGGCATGGCTGCTACTTCTGCTAAAGGCAAATTTTCATAGAATCGTAGAATCGTTTAGGTTGGAAAAGACCTCTAAGATCATCAAGTCCAGCCATTAACCTAGCACTGCCAAGTCCACCACTAAACCATGTCCCTAAGCACCACATCTACACGTCTTTTAAATACTTCCAGGGATGGTGACTCCACCACTTCCCTGGGCAGCCTGTGCCAAGGCTTGACAACTCTTTTGGTGAAGACATTTTTCCTAATGGCCAATTTAAATGTCCCCTGGTGTAGCTTGAGGCCATTTCCTCTCGTCCTATCGCTTGTTACTTGGGAGAAGAGACCAACCCCCACCTCGCTACAACCTCCTTTCAGGGAGTTGTAGAGAGTGATAAGGTTTCCCCTTTTTTCCCCTTTAGCAATGGCAGGAGGCTCTGAGAGTGCAATATTCATCCAGTTAATTGCATAGACTCAGCAGGAGGGGCAGGATTTAACTCACTTTATTTCAGCAGACTGCAGGGCACGCGTTGGCATCTGAGCCAACATCCCAGGGCCCTGTTACAATCAAATGGGGAAAAACAGGCTCTTTTTGGGTATGATAACCAAAAAGTGGATAACCACTTGGATAGCACATGAACTGCATCTAGAAGTACCCACTTCTCTCCATGGGCTATAAAGGAGCCCAGAGTAATTAGCCCAGACAAAGAAAACAACTGTGTAGACCCACATTGGGTCAGGGGAACGGCACCTCGGTGCTTACTGGGTTGGACGGTGGATGAACAGGGGTTTGTGGAGCCCTCCACCAGAGTTTTCTCCCTGAGCCAATTCCGAATCTCTGAGAGGCAGCTAACACGATCCCTTTCTGGCAAGTTGCAACTCAGTCGCTCATGTCCATCTGCGAGGCGAGTTATGAAAGAGCCTCGGGTCACGTTATGAATTAAATCCTTTCCCGATTCTCCTTTTGGTAGGGTGTGCAGCCAAATCAGTTGCTATTAAAAGCAGTTGCTTTTCCTGTGTCGGACGGATTTGAGTAGCAGAGACTTCTCTACCTCCTGTCCCAGGGAAGACTTCTTTGTGCCTCGTTTATTCTTCTCCCCTCCTTCCCACATCCAGGAGGAAGAAGAAGGGCCCTTGATTTATTGTACAAAAGTGCTACACGCACATCAATGCTGCTTTCTCCTTGCAGGCACCATCAATGGGAGATACTGCTGCCCCCAGCTCTACATCAACCATCGCTGCTTCTCAGGTCCATATTTAAACAAAGGCAGAATAGCAGAGCTACCTCAGTCTGTCGGGCCTGGCAAGTGTGTGCTAGTCCTCAAAGAGGTACGGCTCAGCTATCTTTTGGGGGGATTTCAGGGGAAAGCATGGGTCATGGGTTGCCAGGCCAAGAATTTGAAAAGAAGGCACCTAAAACTGTCCTGGAGCTCTGTAGTGGTTTCCATAAGTCAAAACTGCAAGCTGGGAAGAGAGGGTAGGTATATGCATTGCGGGTTTTGATGGGAGAGGTGACATTTTTGAAACATGGGGAGTTCCATTGCTTGGGACCAAGTTTCATCTAACTGTGCAAGAGAATTAATGTTCTGACCAGAGCCGTCCCCAAACAGGACCTCTGTGCTTGTTGCCATCAACCTGTTTCTCAGCATCCACAATGCTGTTGGGCCAGCAGATTCAGTGTGGGTGACGCCTTTGTATGTGTGACCATGGTCCGATGGGGCCCAAACCATCAGGATCCAAAGTGAACAGGACAGAAGACCAAGAAGGGGTGTGTGCGATGTGCTGGGTGTACCCAGCTCTTGCTGAATGTGGATGGGTTAATCCCATGCAGCAGGGTTGGCACCACCATCTGTTCACTTCGTCCTGACTGAATCAGTGCTCACTTTGGGCCAAATCCAGAGTGTTGAGCTCTTGCTGTTGACCTCAGAGAAAAGCTAGCTTGTCCGAAAACAATGCATACATATTTTCCACACGTTACAGTCCGTATACAGATGAGAAGCAAGATGACTGCTAGTGGGAGAGGACATCAAGATGGTTCTGTTGGATCAGAGGGTGCCATTGGTGCCTTGGACACCATTTCAGTTTGACCCGGGTCTTCTAGAAATCCAGATCTTTCAGCTTTCTGATTTGTACCTATAGGAACCCCACTTGATGTGGATCTGAGGTCCCTCTGCCCTTGGTGGAAAAGACCCTCAGTGCCCAGCTCAGGATGTTTGCTGTTGTCTGAAATGAGATGAATCCCAGCCCTTAAGAGAAACACCTGAAAGGTGATGTTCCTCCCAAATCACCCACCACTTTTGAAAAGTTCCATTGGTTGGGACCAAGTTTCATCTAACTGTGTGCAAGAGAATTCATGACCAGAGACGTCCCCAGAGAGGACCTCTGTGCTCTACTGTACTGTAGAGTGACTCCTGTGTCCGCATCCACTTCCTCATCACCTACGTGCGCTGCTTTTTACACAACAACGCTGCTGGTTGTCTCACATGGTTGAAAACTGAGCCGTGAAGACAGCCCAGTAAACCAGCTGCCTGTGCAGGTGGGACACTTGGGTGTCAAAGAAGCAAGTCAAAAATAGCCCTCAGCAGAAAGCAGGGTAGAGTGGTTGCACAGCAAAGGTTGACAGCTGCCAAATTTGAAAGCAAGTCCATAGCGGCTTGCTGATGAGGAGCATTAGCAATCTGCTGCTACTTGAAAAACAGGCAATGAAAAAGCAACATGGGGGAAACATGAGGCATGCACAGTCAATACTTATGCTAATGTTTCTTCCTCCTTTCCTCCCGGAATTTGGATTTTGAAAACATAAGCAGTGCAAAGGTCCTCCCCTAGTATCCTAGCTGCATAGACTAACACCAGCTTCTCCAAATTCTTCAAGAATGGGACCAGTTACCAACTGTGGAAACCAACCTGAGTCTCCTACAGAAAGGCTATTTTCTCTTGCTCTGCCTCCTTACAGAATTACTTGCTGAAGGAGCAAATAGCAGTGTCAATGAGACAAGGGCATCTTGCTTTTGGAGACATGAATGACTTCTCAAGGAGCAAGACAATGGCAATGGCCCAGCATTGGTCAGTGTTATTTTGCAGATAAATTCAAGCTCATTCTGGCAACGGGGATCAGGTCCAAATTCTGGAAAGGGTGAAGAGAAGACATTCAGGGTGTTGCTGTAGGGGAGATATACCTGGTTCCTATCAGCTGCTGCTGAGACAAGAGAGGTGTCAGCAGCTCAGAGTACCATGGGCAGGAGGGAGGATAGGGGTACCCAACATGTGGAGGAGGCAAGAAATAGCAAAGAAGACATCCCTGCATCAAGATGAAGATCTGTAGCAGCTGCCAGAGCACCCAAAAGGACTTCAGAGCTGAGTGGTGAGAACAGTGCAGGAGATAGCTCCGCCAGCCCAAGACCACAGCCACAAGGCTTTGCACAGCTGAAAAGCTCACAAGGGTCCCCATCCCTCCGAACCCAGTCTCGGTGCTGAGCCTGATGCCTTTGTCTCGCTTTACACCCGCTGATGATGTGGCCCTGAGAATGCAAATGCATTATAATTATCTCTCACTATATAGGAAAATTGCAGGCCATTGTAAATTATGCATCAGCATAATTTGTCTGGAATAGATAAATTATACATGGGTTTTACTTTGGCAACACACATGGGAGGGTGGGAAAGACAACTCAAAACAACAGCTACGAAGGAAAAACGGAGTCAGTAGCAGTCTGGTGAGAGCTTTTTAAATCACCCTGGTCTCCAGCCATAACTCACTGCCTTTAGAGACGCTCTAGTTAAAAACTCTGTGCCGGTTGCCAGCCAGTTCACAGTGGGCAGCAGTCTCTGTGACGGAGATGCTGCTGCTGTGTTTGGCACTGATGGAAACCCCAGACTACAAACAGCTGAACAACCAACTCCTGCCCCATTCACTGGCCTGGATTACCTCTAAAGCAAGAAGAGAGCAATGTCCTCTCCCCGCTAGCACCAGGTGATGGGAGACCTTGGTCCTGGCTGGGTGCCAAGGGAGTAGCTCCCCATCCTCTACCTTCCTCCACACTCAATCATGAGGGATGTAACAAAAAATGCAGGACAACTGTAGTTCATGATGCTCCTCAGCCCTCTTTTCCCCCAAGGTCTTGTCCCTCCTTACCTCCATCACTGATGCAGTGACGCATCAGCTAGGATCCAGCTCCAAACAATCTGGTGCTACCAGCCTGCACGCTAATAGTGAGATAGCTGTGGGTCAGTAATGCGTGGCTCTGGATTAAACAAGGTAGGGAGATACCCTTATAGTGTGGAGCAGGAACATCTCCTTCCATTTGATTAGTTCTGGGCTGTTCCCACCTGAGGTGGCGGGAGAGAAGCAGCACGGATAGGTTTGGTTTTGTGCAGCACCTCTTTTCCAGCAGAACAGGCATTTCAGCCGAGTTCTGCGTTGTTACTGCATCCCCCTGATTTCTGCCCAATTGCTTTGTCCTCACGGATTCGGAGGTTGTGAGCTCTGCGGGGAGGAAACTGCTAAGGTGCCTTCCAGAATGGCAGCCCTTGAGCAAGATTTCCCAGCAAAATCTTGAGAGCGATTGCAACTTATTTGGTAGTATGATCAAACATACTGATTTTAATTCTGTGTGTGTTTGTGTGTGTGTATCCTTGCATCCGCGCAAAGCCTTAGGTGAGTGACAAGTAACTCTTGTGCTCTCTAGTGCCAAACTTACTTTTAAAGCCTAGCTGTTCGTTATTCCTGATGCCAGCACAAGTCACTGCTGAGACCAGTGGTTTATTGTGGTTTCTTTCACCCCAAGAGGCAAGTGAGGTGGTAATGCCTGTTGTTTAACATCAGCTCCAAAGCTTATCTCATTCCTGAGATACTTGTTTGGAAAAGAAGTTGAAACTTGGAGCCAAATATGGTGGAGACATCAACTATTGCCATTCAACAACTGCATCTGGGCTGAAAAATAGTGACTGTATAGTAGCTAAGATATGTAATAAATGCTAACTTTAAGTTAAATTAAAATAAACACATTGTCAGCTTTAGATTTAGTTCTTGGGTCAGAATATCTAAAAAATATTTCTGAACAGTTCTTCCATCTGTGCCAACAACTTACCACGGCAGCATTGTAAAACAAAATGAGATGTCTTTTTAAGACCTCAGATGATCTATAACCCACCATATCTTAGGGAAATATGCTGTAAAGTTTAATTAGCCTCATTGGTTACTGCTCTTACTTTTTTTAAGACACTTCGCTCTTTCTCTATTTAAAAAGAAAATGGACTTAAAGGTAATGTGACTGTCCAACTGATGCAAGCAGGAGAAATCAGCCAGCTTTTGTGAAGGAAGGCTATTGTGCTCTGCAACTTGAATTTTTTGGAGCACAGCGTGACTTCTTAGGAGAAATTTGCATAATTAAATCATCGTGCTCAGAAAATTAAGTAGCTTGTACTGAGCCTTAGGTGTATGATTGAACCAGGCTGATAGCGTTATCGTTAGTGATCAGATATGGTGTTGGAATGGCAGAAACCGTCTATAGTCTGGAAAGATACAAATGCATTTCTGCAAAAGGGTTCGCTAACATCCTCTTCAAGACTGCTCTGTGGACTTCAGCTCATCTATGATGGTTCCTCCAACTTAGGATCTGGCCATCTGTATTTTTGAAATGTCATCGACTGTCATAAGCATGTCAACACTTATGTGCTACAACCCTGCCTATGACAAAAGCTCACTTTTAGATGCTTGATCATCTAATGAAAGAATCCCAAAGAACTCTTCTTTCCCTTCTCTCTCTGTCCCACAGACACATCGTTATTCCAAGGAAAATAAAATAACTTTTTATTGTCCTACCTGAGGCTAGCCTGGGAGTTAGGGTCTCTCCTGTTAGGTAGGAGATGTGGGCTCACATCTCAGATAGAGGAGGGAAATTTAGTTTCTCCTCACAAGGATGTTGATCTTGAACAGCAGAAGAGGTGTAATGGTATTTTGAACTGTACCTCATCACTGATACCTCCTGAGAAAGCTTCATCCAGGATTGGTACCATTAATGAAGAGGGGTGGAGAGACGAGAAATGTGTGAATACCAAAAGAGCTACGATGGGAAGAAAGGTGCTGAACTGCCCAGTTAGACATGCTCAGAAAAGGGCCCCTGTGCACCTGAAGATCTCTGACATGGAAAACTTTATAGCTAAGATGGCAGGTGCTTATAAGGTTGGGTAGAGTCTTGTGATGGTGCTGTGTGCTCATGCTCACTGGTGTGACTCCAACCTACTCGACTCTGAAAATCCACAGTTCAGCAGTATCAAAATAAAACCTCATAGATGCATAGCAGCAAAGGCTGGTGGTGTCTAATCCACCCCTCTGCTCCAAGGCACCGCTGGCTGCGCCGAAACCATTCCTGATGGAGAGGGCTGAAAATAAACTACCAAAATTTTAGACTGGTCACACTCCAGCCAAAGGGAATTTAGTGAATCAGATGAAAATTTGACCAGTCTGTTATGGGTGAAGTGACTTTCCATCTCCAGAGAAGGTTGGAAACTGGAAAGTTGGAAACTGGTCTAGGTTTCCTCACTGTGTTTGCTTTAATCACAGTTAATTTCTTCACAAGAAACAAAGTGTTCTTTTTTCTCCCTAGTGTTTAATAGTGTGTAATATGAAGCGATAATGTTGTTAGAAGATAACACTCTTAACATGGTGGTGAACTCCCGCTGTAGGGCGTAATGCCAAACTCAGTGACTTATTTGGCATACAAGGAGAGTAAAAGCCAAAGCTTTTTAAAAAAACATTTTTTATTCCCTTAAAGGGAAATGATTGTTCTTACAAAACACTCTTCTTTAAACTGAATTTAGAAGTTTACAGAGTCCTGCTGATGACAAGCCAGCTTTGAGAAAAGTCCTGGTATTGTGGGTGTCTTTGCAGGGCTGGAGTTGATTAGGTGTCTGGGATAATGCCCAGGCAGGGCCAAACTGTTTTTTGCAGGGTTGGGTTTTCTTTTCTTGCTCGTTTCCGAACTGTTCTGACAACTCATGCAAACACCATCATCCTATAAAGGAGCAGGGCAGCACTGTTTGTGGGAATTGGTCAGCAAGAGACACTTGCTTTCTGCTCCCGGCTTTCCCACCGGCACGCAGGGTGGGTGTAGAAGGGTGCTGAAGGAGAGCTTTCCCAACAAGCTGCTGCGTAGGCGTTAAATAACTCCCTGGATGTGCTGTTCAGGAGGGGAACACATCTGATGAGTTGTGAATGAGTGTAGCAGCTACCCAGGCACTTGATGTTTTTTGAAAAACCCACCTTTGACTTCCCTGCATCGTATCTCAGTGTCTCTGTGTCAGAGACCAGTGCCCCGTAAGTTTGTACGGTGAGTGAGCAGGCAAGAAAAGAGGTGGATGAGCAACTGGGTGCACTCACTCAGAAGCTTTCTTTTGTTCTCTTGGGAATTGATATGGCTTAGTAACTAGTATAGCGGGTTGTGTGATGAGGTGGGAACCAGCTAGAGAGCTGTGGGTAAATCTGTGTTGTAATTTCCCCTTGTGTGAGATAGGGAGCGTGCTCCTGCCCTTACTCGTTTGAGATGTACAGATGATCGGACCTGCATAAGACCTTAGTGCTATTATTAGGCATTGCTTTAGGTGTCTCTAATTGCACTTTTTTGAAGAGTGGCTTGAGTAATGTTTCCAAGGGCCCACTGATAAATCAAATTTTACTTCTAGCGAATAACCTAGCCAGGCAACTCAAACCACTGCCATTTTACATGGTCCTATGCAGCATTAAGTGAAGCCCTTGCCTGAAAATAATTCATCCTATGAGGTTTTCAAAATACTAGAAAATCCTCAGGTTGCTGGATTAAAACAACAGGAAAAAAACCCCAAAACATAAACACATTGCTTTTTTGCAATATGACTTAGTTTTTCATTTCTGATGAACCGCATTCATGGGTGCTGGGGAAGCTTAAAGCTCATGTTACTGAAATTATTTGCAGGCCCCCAAAGAATTGAGAACAGGCATTAGGAAAAGAGCTAAATTATATCAAAAACAATCCAGACTCACTATGGGGTCATTCATGTACATACAATGCAGAGTGTTCAAACACATGGTTTGATGCTGTTAAGAGATTTGTTTTCCTTGCATTTATCTCCTTAGGCCAAGTGTAGACTATTAAAGTTTGGATTCCCTGAGCCAATAGTAGGAATCATTTTTATTCTCAGAGACTTTGGATTAAATGGATTGGCACATGTGTTTTGTTGTACAGAGTGGACACATACTGGGTTTCAAGCACACCTCCTGCAAACTCTTTTTGTGTAGACTTCATTAATATTCTGTTAATACAGTCAAGGCATGCAGCACTCAGACGCTTAAGCATATTGCTGACCTCGAGTATGTGAATTTACCCTTTAGTGTTCAGTGTGTAACGGTACACATGACTTTGTACCTGGTTGAGCCATCAGAAGTATTTTCATTTTTTATTAAATTGAGCCAGTATGAATGCAGGGAATAGAATCTGCTTTGGTTGAGAGGGTCTGTCTCAAAGAAAAATACTGATTAACAGGAGATCTTTGGGGTTAACTAGCAGCATTTAATGCAGTCACCGTATCAGATCGATGTGTCATCTACAATATGTTTGGCACGTTGATCCAATCTGGGACCTCTTCTCATTGCATCTAGCACTTACCCTGTGCAGCCTTGAACCTCAGTTAGCACCTGTGAGCTGCTCCTGCCTGTGCAGCACCTGGGATCACATTCAGCGTGGCCAAGGACTACTGTTAAACCCATCAGTGTTGTCGGTTTTGTCTCTCCATAGGTTCTCAGCATGGTGATCAATGCAGCTTACAAGCCAGGGAGTGTTTTACGAGAACTGCAGCTAGTAGAAGACCCTCAATGGAATTTCCAAGAGGAAACACTTAAAGCAAAGTAAGTCTTCAGTGTGTGCTCTTTTCTTTGGGAGGCTTCAAAAATGGAACTGACCTGGGGGGGGCGGGGGGAGGAAGAGAATAAAAGATTTTTTCTGTTGTAAGAGTCTTGCTTTTCTAATTATCATTTTGCTTCATTGAATTATTTGACTCATTCTATGGTAACTTAAAAAGTGAAATATTCACCTGAACGGTTCATTTCTATTGTCTTTCTCCAAGCAGCCGTCCAGATTTTGATTAAAAATGCCGTGTTTATTCAGTGAAGTCCTGAGTTTTATGATAAGCTATTCCTATAAGCGTGGCTGTTATTGAATTAACTCAATTCCTGGCTTTCTAAATGTAGGAGTATTACTGCTTTTAATATAGAGCCTGTCATTCTAATGCAGAAAAACCTGACAAGAATGAATGGCACAAAAAAAGTGCAGACAAAATAGCAGGGACACAGTTTTAAGCAGAAGAGTGATTAGGACGAAATACTAACAGAGATGGGATTAAGATCAAGATTTGAGGCCTTTCTAGAATATATGCTTCAATTCTCATCTAAACAACACTTAAGAAAACTGTGTATCTAGGAAATACTCAATTTCCCTTTCCAACTTCGAAATCTATCCGTTTATTTCTCCTTTATGTAATGGGCACTACACTTAGGATGTATTTCAGCAACCGTTGTCTCTCTGAAAGAGGTGAGTCTCACCTAAACTCTCTCCAGAGTCCCTCCAAAGAGCAATTCTTCCCACTTCAAGACAGATGTCAACAAATAGTTCTTTGAAGACATTCTCTCCATTGACTAACTTGGTCACCTTGACTTTTTGAGTACTGAAGTTAAATGCAGTGAATCTCACTCTTTGTACTGAACTCTGTTACTCCTTTTCGAATAAAAGCAATTTTCTCTTGGTTATTTGAAATGATTGGCTGTCAAATATGGCACTATTGATTGCTATTGTATTTGATCTTTGGCCGAGCAGATATTGCAGAAAGCTCATGTGTGCTCTGGTTGAGGGAGAGAATTGACAACCTTTTATTCTGCATACTCGGAAACTGCCTTTCTAAAGGAGGATTGCAATTAGAAATGAAAAGCTACTAGAAAATCCTGGTTTTTAATTTGCTTCTTTTACCCATGTGGAAAGTCATGTTTTTGTGTTTGTCAATTGAAATTTTGTGGATGGAAATCTAAAAATCATCCTTGTGCATGCAGATTTGCATTAAAAACAAGTCATTGTCCGTGACCTGGTTTTCGTTGATTCCAGGCTCCCACACCTTATACTAGCAAATATCAGATAATGCACTCCTACAGGTAATTAGCAGTTGTGAAATCAAGTTGTAATGCCCCATCTTAATGTCCTGTCCTGCAAAGACTTGAGCTTACAGGCAGTTTTCCTATTAGCAGTATCCAAAATAGGATTTCGTTGGGATTTCTCATTTGAGTGTGAGGATCCACCTTGTGCAAAAGCAGCAGTATCTGGTTCTTAAGGCTGCTGCAATCCTTATTTCTAATGGGAGACAGCCTGGAAAACGTTTAACTGACCGTCAAGTGCAGGGATGTCTTTTCCTTGATAGTCATCTATGTCTACAGCCCAATCCACTGAGACCCCCAGCAGCTTGCTGACTCCAGGTGTGCTTACACCAGGAAGACCAACTCAGTTATGAGTACATGGGCTGCTAGAGACTGTCACTTATCCGTGTCACATCAACCAATTATCCTCCCTCACTGTTACCTGGTGTGCTAATCATACTGTAATGAGCACCTCCGTCTCCGTTACTTTTCCCCCATGACGCTCCTACCCATTCGTTCCTGTGCCTGTTTTCTCTTCCCATCTATTTAGCAGGGCAGCAGCCTGCTGGGATATACCTTATATCTATGTAACCTGCCAGATAAAAGTATACCAATGCTTTCCAGCAAGGAGGGTTTGTATTTTATGTTGGCCAGCCAGTCACAGGCTGTGTACGTGTTCCTGTATGATGGCTACCCCAGGAGGCAGCAATCTCTGCTCTTCAGCAAGTCAAGCAGCATCTTTGAACTTTATCAAGCCACAGAATGGATCATTGCAGGCTCAGAGCTGGGATAGCATGTTTCGGAGTGACTTCTAAGCACAGAAATGTATTCTCACTCAGTGTGGCATTGTCCTCTGGCTCCTGAGGAGACAGAGCTCATGGGGCCGGACAGCACCTTGTTGCTGTAGCTATCTGGCTTCTAGGGCTGGAGCTCTGTTCACAGAGCTGGCTGGTCATACCAGCTTGCCTGCGGGTAGTTTGAGTGCTTCTAAGAGTGGGTGACAGAGGGTAGACATGCCCTAAGACTGTCTGGCTACCCTAGGACTTCCTTCTTTTTTCCTTCCTGAGTTCGGTTCAGCTGCTTCATCAAGAAGCCCATGTGGGTCTTAATTGCATTTGGTTGTGCAGAAGCAGAAAAGAAAACATGCTCATGAAATCAGATACCCTGGGATGCGCGAACGGCACATGACACGTTACATCAGGTACGACAGTCAGTTGTGCTCCAGAATCTTAAACGGAGACCCGTAAATGAGCAAACGCCTGTCTACACCAACTTCCAGCTACACCGGCTCCCAATGGTGTCTTGCTGCTAATGATGACAGCTCTACAGCCAGCTGGAGCGTCTGTGCTGTAATGTGACATGTCGTGTCACCGCCTTCCTTCTGATGTAAACTGACAGCTCCTTGGATCTTGACAATGTTGTTGTTTGTTTGCGGCAACGGCTGCAGTAGGGTAGAGCAAAGGGGAGGGAGGAGGACGATGAGGAGAAGGCTGTTTTTCCCACTGGCCCAAATGCCAAATCATGCACTGCCAGGAATGCGTTATCTCAGTCCGGGGGCAACCTGCGCTTAGTTTACTCTGCTGTCATGAGTGACCAGCGCAGAATCAATTACACTAGCCTTGCAAAGAAGATAAACAATTTAGATTGTCCGAAGAGATGTGTCTGCAATGCGTGATGGCAGTCGCTTCCCATCAGCGCGGCTGGCTCTCTGTGAAAATAGTCAAACCTGATTTATTGGTGGTGATGAGTTACAAATGTCAGACCCGATCTTCTGAATTCCTGTGAGGGCCAGCCGAAATTGTGGGCATCCAACTCTTACAGGTGCTTTTAGTTCAGTGCCTACATCTAATTTGGCTTCCCAATTTTACGTAAAGTGCTTGAGGGACTTTATGCTTGTTAAGGGCTTTCATTCCTAAAGGCTGTAAGTGGGGCTCTTTGGACTTACCCATTTTCGCAGGACTTTGGGCATAAACAGTACCAGTGTGTGCAGAAAGTTATCTCCTGGGTCTTGTATGAAGCCCAGTTAAACAAAACAAGAAAGATGAGTTTTCCTGGACTCCTTCATTAAATGAAATTTTGAGATGTGCCCAAATCCAGTAGCTGAACTCTAGGAATATTTACCCCCCATCACAGACACCATTGCTTATTTATGAAGCTGCATTTCAAAGAAAGTCTTTTCTCTGGGATGCTTTAGATGACTGCCTTTCATTTGTGATAGATGATGCTGAGGTGTTCAAAGCCTTCTTTGCCTCAGCCTTTGCTAACGAGGGTTGCTCTCAGGCCTCCCAGGTCCCTGTTACTGTTTGAGGGAGTGAAGTGTTACCCACAGTAGATGAAAAACTAGCAAACTATAAGCAAACTGGATGTGCACAAGTGTGTGGAACCAGATGGGAGGTGGCCAGCTCTGCTTGAGGGAACTGGCCAATGTCATTGCAAGGCCACTCTCTGTCATGCTTGAAAGTTGATGATGATCAGGGAAGTTTCCTGATGTCTGGAAAAAGGCAAACGTCACAGCCCTCCTCAAGAAGGGCAAGAAGGAGAATCCAAATAACTACAGGCTGTCAGCCTAACATTTGTGGGAAAGTTATTAGGCAAATCCTTCTGGATTCCAAGAACATGCAGGACCAATAGGTGACAAGAACCAGCATGGATTTACAAAGGGCGAGTTGTGCCTGATACGATAACTGGTTTGGTGGTTGAGGGAAAAGCAGTGGAAGTTATTTACGTTGATTTTAGCAAGGCGTTCAACACAGTCTTCCATAGCATCCTTATAGCCAAGCTGTGGAGATGTGGATTGGACGTGTGATGAGTGGAAAGTTGGCTGGACAACTGAACCCAAAGGGTTGCGATCAAAGATACGAAGTCCAACTGGCAGCCAGTTATTAACGGTGCTCCTCGAAGGTCAGTACAAAGCTAAGGCTCGTATGATCTGGTTCATCTTCTACATCAGCTCTGCCACATACTTCTTGAGGCACTGCAAGGGTGAATTAGTGTGATCAGGTGGCCTTCTGTGCCAAATATTGGAGATAGAAATCATTAGCACCAGTGGAATGACTTAAACTCTTTCTTTCCATAACCGGGAGGAGAATTAATAAAACATGTCCTTACAACCAGAAGAATTCCAGGGCCCTTTCTGAATCCTGTCTTCAAGAGTACAAAATACCACTGGATGATTAAACAGCTTTGGAGGAAAATAACTACTACATTTTTATTGATTTTACCTAGACTGGGATTATTTGCAAAATCCTTGGTATTCAAGATACACTGAGTAGCTTCAAGGGTATCAGGGTTTTGATGAAAACTTTAGGGTTTTCTGCCATTGGCAGTTGGAATGGCTCATACAGGCAGTGTCTGATTCAAACACGATGAAGTGGATGTTAGACAATTTCTGCTGCTGTACTGATAAGTTGCTTCTGGTAAATCCAATGCAGAGAGGCTTTGGTTGTGTGCTGTGAGTAGCTAGCTGGAGATTTCTCATGCTTGGCATGACTTTAAGCTAGTAAGACAAATTGGAAATTTCTTGCAAAAGAATAGGTAGGAGTTTTTGGTCCCCCAAAAGGAAATTGAGGCTTTTAGCCACTGAGTTGTTCAGAATAGTCTCAAGGATTGTCAGAACTGTGGGCTGTATCCTTATGATGAAGCTTTTGAAAATGAGGGTAGTCTCGATGCTCTTGCTGTTTGAAGTGTCTTCAGCACAAGGCTTTTCACGTCATCAAACAATGGTCCCCAGCTGGAGCTCCTAGAAGACATTTTGTTCTCATGAACCTCTGATCTGTTTTATCACCAAAGGAAGCTTCAACAGAAGAATGATATTGCCAGCAAAGTGCTATTAGCTTAATATTGTTGCTCGTGGATCTGCAAAGATCCTGAGTATATTTTTCATGGAAATAGTTTCATCCTTAAGGGTTTCTCCAGTTTTTGGGATCTGAGGGCAGAGAAAGGGGGAGAGGAGAGGAAGATTTATTTGGCTTTAGCTGAAAAATCTTTTTTAAAAGAACAGTGATTTCTAAGAAAACTGAAAATGTTTTGCTTGACACAGCTGTTTTCTAAGTCTCCAGTGCTGCCATGCTGTGCGTGCAGGTTACTTACTGCTAAAAAGTGTTTGGGAAGATAGGAGTCCTAGTATGAAAACATCAATAGGAATATCAGTAGTTGATAATTTTTTGAGTGATGCTAATGGAAAAGGGTTTTCTGATTATATCCAAAGGAGCTCTTTCCACATGGCTGTCCTAGAACAGCTCAGATTACATTTGGTGGTGTTTGTGTTAAAAATCTTTAGTGTGTGAGGAATATGGAAAATATTAGTAGAATCTGGTTTATAGTTGAAAGAGGTGCTGCCAAGGCCAAAATCATGTAAAAAATATTACTGCAGCCAGTACTAACACCTTGCGTTATTAGGACTGATTGCTGCAGTCATGTTGATCTCCATTTTGCCATCCGTTCTATTAGTTACTATGTGTATTGCATTCAAACCAGACTCTGAAATCAGTCAGTTGTTCGTTTTCCTGGTTTCATCTTTTTCTTTCACCGGGCACTTTAGTACAATGGGTCCTTTCTGGGCAGCCAAACACAATAGGAAGCACACAGTTAGAAGAATTCAGCCATCCTTGAATAATACCCATCAGGCAGCTTTCTTAGCTTATAAGAAAGAAGATCAAGAGGCAATTTGATTACAGTGCTTTTGCAGGGAAACAAAACCAGATGCAGTCTTTTCATCCTAGCGGTGAAAGTCAGAACAAGGACAAATAACTGTAAGTTAAATCCAGACATATCCAGACATAAAATGAGGCATAGACTCATGAGGTGTAGGTACAGGTGCTCCTGCTGCCGGGATTCTTCCAGTGTGGAGACCCTCGAGGGGAGGCTGGTGCTTTTCTGGAAGTGATGCTTTAGTCCAACCAAAGTTGTTGGGGTTCAGGTGAAGGTAACACAAATTCTGCAGCCTGTCACAGGAGTCAGACTTACTGACCTAATGATCGAGGCCGTCGTTAAACTTAATGGCTCCTGGAGAAGTAATAAGGGCAGGAGTCTTTTCAAACACATTGAAAAGAAATATAAAACATTTGTAAGTAGATCTATTCAAATGCCTGTGGAATTTGTTCTTTTGATATTAGGTATTGCCAAACCCCCTTTAGCCAGCCTGCCTGTGCAGCTATTCCATAGGGAAGCTGGGATAACAGAGCTCTGTGTCTGGAAGGAACACTTTTTCCATTTTACGTCATCTGTCCAGGTCTGTCGGGGTGCATGAGGAGTTGGCTAATTACGTCATTCATTCATTCATTCAAAAGGATGAATGAATCCAGGATTGTCTCCATGACTTGGGGTCCTTGGTCATGCACCAAATGGAGTATCAAAGCATGGTGCCTTGCTCATTTAGGTTCTGGAAGAGTTTTGTGTTGAGGTGATAGTTTGGATCAAGTCTTTTGCGACATGAGGGTGGTTGGACTGGGCTGTTCTCAGACCCAAGTGTCATTTGGGTACCCCTCTGTAACACTTCATGTACCGCAGTTTCAAACCCTTTCCTGTAGCCCAGTATTTCCAGAAAGAGCTTTTGGGAGGGTGAGCAGCAAAAGGTGGTTTCTCAGTTGCTTTGTGCAACTTAGTAAAACCTTCAGAGAGGGAATAGGGTCTGGGCGCACGCTGCGTATTTTAACTCTCCGGCCACATCTCCTTTGTTTCACCTTCTCCTCTTCCTCTTCCATATCTGACTATCAGCAGCTGATTCCGTGCTAGGGAACTGTGGGTCTTAATGCACTCACAAATGCTTTGTCTCATTTTTCCTGGTGACTGTATCTTTGTCTTTCATTGCCTGCCATCCAGTAATCTTTCTTTCACTGTCTCTCCCTCTTTTTCTTTTGTGTGTGTTACTTTTCTCTCCTCTAAGCACATTTATAATACCTTAGCACCAGGTGCTCGCGTGATTGTCTCTTGTGCTGCATTCCTCAGGAGGCGTAAGCGATGTTTTAAAAACCTTATCTTACCATTTACAATAGCTTGGTGCTGCTGTTAATAAATTATGTGGATAATTGGTTTTTCAGAGTTCACATCTACAATGTATTACAGCAGGGATGTAACTGTATCTTTCTTAGCTATTTATCGCTCGGAAACACTTCATATAAAACGCTGAAATAAATGTTTTAGTAGCACATGGGTAACAAATTTAAGACAATCCTTTCATTGCATCTGCTCTAAGCATTCCCTGTAGGAATCACGGTTTTTAGGGCCTGTTCCCGGAGCCCCGTTAAATGACTCAAGAGACTTCTGATCAGTTCCTCGGGTCTTGTACTGCCCACATCTCACAGCGGTGCAGTCATCTGGTCTCCGTATGGCAGACAAACCAGTTTCACCACAGCCGCAGTTGGCACAATGAAACTGTGGCCTTCTTGTGAGCTGGAACGTGATGTGAGAGCTGCCTCGAGAAAGGTGGCAATGGAGAAGACCAAACGTGTATATTGGGAGCTTGTAGAGACAGTCTCCACGCAGCCCACATACAGGGTGGTGACCAGAAAACTCTGCAAGGCATATAAGCTTCTCATCACAGATCAATATATGAGGAGAGACTACATCCCTCTCCCCAAAACTTTGCATCAGTTCATAGTATGGGCGTGCTGTCCTGTGTAGTATCCTCACCAAGCCTACTCTGATTTTTTTCCGTCTCTTGCCATATCTACAGATATATCCAGTCTGCACGTGCATTCCTCCCCAAATCATGTCCACACCTCAGCTTCCAGGATCATTTCACTCTGCCTTTCCTTCCTCCTCTAGTCCATCTGAAATGGAGCCACTAAAACAAGTAGACCTATTCTGCCTGTCTTCCCAAGAGAGACACTCTTCCAAAAGTCGTTAGGGAAGATATCTCCCCAACAGAGGAGAGTCTGGTCTGTAGCATCGAAGGACGTCACTTGATTGATGACATGGGGTCTTGTTGTACTCTTTTCTAGATACAGAGGGAAGACATACAGGGCGACTGTTAAGATTGTGCGAACGTCGGATCAGGTAGCGGATTTCTGCAGAAGAGTCTGTGCAAAGTTGGAGTGCTGCCCCAACTTGTTCAGTCCTGTTCTGGTGGCTGAAGTCTGCCCGGAGAACTGCTCCATTCATACTAAAACCAAGTACAGTGAGTATTGGCCAAAACGCTGCTTGTTGCTAACTGGGAATCAGAGCAGTGGGAGACTGTGCCTGAGCCAGCGATGAAGAACAGGAGTTGTGTAATACAATAATATTGAGTTGGATTCATCTCATCTAAGAGCAGTTATTTACTCCTGACCAGGCCACCATAGGCTCCCTTAGTATTCTGTACAGAGAAATAGGCATCTCCAGAAACTGTCCATCTCACTCCATCCTAATATATCTGTTTGAAAGTCATTACTCTTTGGAAGTCTTGACTTTTCTTCATATGTAAAGTTAATACAAGGAGCACATAAAAGGAACCTGCAGTGGCCAGCTGAGATTTAAACTACTACATCTGAGACACCTTTGTTAGATGAGATGAATCCTGTCCTACTCAGTGAAGAGTTTCTGGCATATGCACCAGCACAGGCCAGTATCAAGGTGCTGGAAGGAGTTTAGTAGCATTGACTCTCTCTGCTCAGGATGTTTAATATTTAAACATGTTCCTACCTATTCAGGAAGGCTAAGTTAGGCATGTGTTCAACACTTTTTGTTGTCAGTGTTACTGATATTACTGGCTCTTAAACAGGTCAGGAAAGTGGAAGTGAGTGTTGTCCTTCTTCCACAAAGGTTGCAAGAAACCATATGATTGATTTAAACTAATTAGCTTCTGTTTGGTGCCAGAGTAGAAGGAGAAGTGGGCTCAGGGAGATATTCAGATCAGTGAATATGGGTTTCTGTAGAAGTCCACCGCTGAGCTAGACTCCTAACTCCCACTGGTAGCAAATGGAGAGCTGGAGGACTACGGTTAGGGGAGCTCCAGCTGAGATTGTTTCATCTCAAAGTTGATGGTTGTATGTGGCTGGATGAATTGTTCCTCAAAACTCCATTGATTTGTTGAAAAGCTCAGTTCAGTTACAAACTTTGACATGGGTGCCAAGTGCCATTTTAGATGTCCCGGGATACCCTACCTGGTGAAGGGCAGAGTATCTGCCAGCCCCAGAGGATGCTGTAGAGCATGTCAAAAGGCACCTGACCCGAGCCCCTAATGTAAGGTCAGAGGACTCTCACATCCTTAATTTCAGCTTGGGCCAAAAAATATTCAAAGGTAATAAAAACCCATTCCTTTGTGCATTGAACAAACATACACAATTCAGGATAGCTGGCCCTCTCCATTCTCTGCTGAAAACATTAGCAACTGGAAGTGTATCTAAGGCTATTAACTCCTGCAAGAAAGGTAGTAGATCAAATGTATCGATACAGGCTGGGGGATGAAGGGA
>NW_009194930.1:0-406 GCF_000690835.1 Fulmarus glacialis | reverse complement strand
TAAACTAATATGAAATGGATTGAGAGGTTCACTGTAGGAACACCAACAGGTTTTGTGCTACTGCTGGAAGAAGATGGAACAATCCACAACTGCCTTATATTCCATGCTTTGCGCTTACGGTCAGCGAGTCGGTGTGTGCACAGGAGGGACTCTGCCTGAGACTTTCTGAGGGACAGCGCAACGTCCCATTGCTGCATCAATTACAGTACAAGTAGACTATATTTGGCCTTCTCACTTGAAGGCTGAATGGGATTTTTTTTTTAAAAGAAGTATATAGTCTATCCTAAAGATGTTTCTTAAGAAAGCAACAGTAGGCGTGATTCCCATCTCCCAGTTTGGTGTAACACTAAGTGACTGCAAAGATTTTCCTTCATCATTGACAATCGGCAACAGTTTCTAGAAACAT
>NW_009194929.1:6647-7260 GCF_000690835.1 Fulmarus glacialis | reverse complement strand
AAGGCTGGATGTGGGGACAGGGCTGGTGTCCCCAGGAGAAGGGACACGGGTGGCACCTGGCCAGGAGTGGGGATGGGGTGGGGAGGTGGGAGGTGGTTGGTGCCACCCAGGAGAAGGGACGTGGGTGGCACATGGCTGGGTGAAGGGACAGGGTTGGTGCTCCCAGGAGAAGGGACGTGAGTGACACTCGGCTGGGAGGGGGGATGGGGTGGGGAGGAGGGAGGTGGTTGGTGCCACCTTGGAGAAAGGACATGGCTGATACCAGCTGGGTTTGGGGACAGGATTGGTGTTACCCAGGAGATGGGACATGGGTGGCACATGGCTGGGTGCTGGGTCAGGGTTGATGTCCCCAGGAGAAGGTACATGGGTGGCACTTGGCCAGGCATGGGGATGGGGTCAGTGTCACCCAGAGTGGGGACACGGATGGTACCCAAACAGATGTGAGGACAGGGTCAGTGTCTCCAGGAGAAGAGAGGTTGGTGGCACCCAGTAGGGTGTGGGGTGGTGGCACCCAGGAGAAGGTGTGCAAGTGGCACCTGGCTGGACACGGGGTTGGCGTCACCCAGAAGGGACATGGCTGGCACCTGGCTGGACCTGGGGGTGACATCCCCCA
>NW_009194929.1:1727-6404 GCF_000690835.1 Fulmarus glacialis | reverse complement strand
GCACCTGGCTGGACACGGGGTTGGCATCACCCAGAGGGGATGTGGGTGGCACCTGGTTGGGTGTGGGGTTGGTGTCACCTGGGAAAACGGTTGCAGGTGGCACCCAGCCAGGCATGGGAATGTCAGGGGTGTCACCCAGCAGGGACGCAGATGGCACCCACCCAGGCGTGGGGTCGGGGGGAGCGGGGTGCCCTCACCCTGACATGCAGCGCCAGGCGGCGGGGCCCCTCTCTGGGGGCGCTGCGCAGGCAGGGGGGCTTCAGCACGTAGCCACAGCGCCCGTTGCCCAGGAAGCGCCCGGCGTTCAGGTCCATCTCGTAGCCCGGCGTCTGGAAGTTGAGGGCCACTGTGGGGACAGGAGGACGGGGTGTCAGGGTGGGTGATGGCTCCAGGGGGGGTGCCAGGTCATGGGGTGTCCCCCAGGGGCCGTGGGGTCTCACCCAGCTGGCAGCCGGCGTTCCACATCTCCTGGGGGTTGTGGTTGGAGGAGTTCATCTTCAGCCCCAGCGGGTAGACGCGGCTGAGCTGCTGGGCGTTGTACTGGACCAGCGCCGGGCCTGGGGTGGGGGAACAGCTGAGTGGGGCCGCTGCACCCATGGGTGCCGGTGCGGGGCCCCGCCAGCGGGTGACAGTGTCCTGCCTGCACCCGTGTGCCTGGGGACATGGACGGAGCCTGCCCGGCTGGTGGACCCAGAGCCTGAAACGTGACCCAGACCCTGAAACCGGACACTGGGGTTAAGACCCCAACCCTGGACCTTGACCCTGGACCTTGACCTTGGACCCCTGACCCTGACCCCAGACCCTAGATGCTGACTCAGATCTTAAACTGAACCCTGGATCCCAGACCCTGACCCTGGATCCTGACCTTGACCTCACACCTTGAGGTGGACCCAGACCCTGAAACGTGACCCAGACCCTGAAACTGGACACTGGGATTAAGACCCCAACCCTGGACCCCTGACCCTGGACCTTGACCCTGGATCCCAGACCCTGACCCCAGAGCCTGACCCCAGATCCTGACCCTGGACGTCAGACTCCAAACCCAAACCCCAGACCCTGGACCCTGACCCAGATCTTAATCCCAGCCCTGGATCCCAAACCCCGACCCTGATCCCAGACCTTGACCCTGGACCCCAGACCCTGAGCATTGACTCAGATCTTAATCTCAGCCCTGGACCCCGGACCCTGACCCCAGACCCTGATCTCAGATCCTGACCCTGAACCCTGAAGCCAGACCCCAGACCTTGACCCCAGACCCCAGATCTCAGTCCCTGGACCCTGACCCAGATCTTAATCCCAGCCCCAGACCCCAGACCTGACCCTGGACCCAGATGCCACATCCCAAACCCTGACCCCAGAGCCTTACACCAGACCCTGATCCTGGACCTGTGACCCTCAGCCTGGCCTCTGGCCTGACACCAGACCCCAGTCCCACCAGACCAGAGCAGCCCAGCCGAGGCCAGCACGCCCCTGACCACCGCCCGTGAAGGCACCCCGGTGACAGACCCCATCAGTGACAGATCCCACCAGTCTCAGCCCCATCCTGCATCCCAGTGAGGTCAGGAGCATGGAGCCACTCTGTCCCCGTCCCCGTCCTCGTCCCTATCCCATCGCCCTCACCCGCCTCCTTGATGAGCTTCCGAGCCTTCCTCTCGCTGAAGGAGGACATCTCGCAGGGCCGGGGGTGGCGCAGGGCATGGGCCAGGCCAGGGAAGGGGACAGCCTGGCAGTACACCACCACGGCCGACAGCTCCGGAGCCACCTGTGATGCGTCCTTGGCCTGCGGGAGCCACTGTGGTGTCAGGGCCACCCTGGCTCTGGTGGCCATATGCCTACCTGAGGGTCTACAGACTCCCCCTACCCTGCTAGTGCTGAGCGCTGAGACCCCCAAGTCCATGGAGACCCCCAAAGTGATGGAGAACCTGAGGCAATGGATACCCCAAGGTGATGGAGACCCCAAAGCAATGGAGAACCTGAGGCAATGGAGTGATGGATCCTGAGATGATGGAGAACCCAAGCAGCTTGAGACCCTGAGGTCATGGAGACCCCAAGGTGATGGACACCCTGAAGTGATGGACAACCCAAGATGATGGAGAACCTGAGGTGATAGAGACCTCAAGGTGATGGAGACCCTGAGGTGACGGAGAACTGAGGCAATGGAGAACACCCCTCCCAACGCAATGGAGACCCCGAGGGGTCACCCTGGAGGTGATGGAGACCCCAAAGTAATGGAGACCAAAGTCATGGAGTTCCCAAGGCAATGGCCCAAAGTGATGGAGACCCAAAGTCACGGAGTTCCCAAGGCAATGGAGACCTTGAGGTGATGGAGATGCCAGAAATGGAGCACCCAGCCCAATGGGGGAAGAGGGAGGCACAGCCGAGGAGTCCCCAAGCTCAGTCCCCTCAGTGGCCGTGACAGCGACTCGCCACCCCCACGGTACCCGACCCGTCAGCCCCCCCAGCTCCATCACACGACCCACCTGCAGAGGTTTGATCTCCTGCAGCGACTGCAGCGACTGGAAGAGGAGAGAGCAGGGCTACATCGGGGGATGCTGGCAGCGCTCACCTGCCCCGGGCCCCAGCACTGCTGGGACACAGTGGTCCCATGGCACTGCCGGGATGCCATGGTCCTCCAGGACCACCAGGATGCCATGGTCCTCCAGCACCACTGGGATGCCGTGGTCTCCCGGCACCATAGCCCTGGGAGAGCCCCTTACCCGCCGGCTGCTTCTCTCCTGCAGCTTCTCCTCCTCTTCCTCTTCCTCCTCCTCCTCTTCCTCCTCCTCGGGGTCCGGAAGGGAGGTGACACTCCAGGGTTCGTGCCACGGCTCTGGCAACTTCTTGCCCTTCACCAGAACCTTCCCTTTCAGCTGCTGCGGGAGGAAGGGCCGAGCTCAGGGCTCGGAGGGGACATGGGGACACCGTGGTGGGCGGGCGGGTGGCCTTACCTCCGGGGATGGGAGGTCGTGGGGGTCCTGCCCCTCCAGCGGTTGCGTCAGCAGCATGTCCCCCAGGATGGCCTTCATGTGCCGGGCCATGGTGGCCTGCTGCTCCAGCCCACAGTGGTTCTCCAGGGACAGGATGACGGGGTAGGGCGATTGCTGGGGACGGGGATGGGCAGCGCTCAGCACCCATCCCCCAGCACCCATCCCAGGGCTGCCAGCACCCGGCTCACCTTGAAGGCGTAGTCACGGATGCTTTCAATGACATCGCGGAAGAGGATTTTGGAGGTGAGCGTGTGGCCATGGTAGACGATGGGTTCCCCGTCGGAGCCTTCCCAGCAGTCCAGCTCCACACAACGGCATCCCGCCATCAGCGCCCTGCCACCGCACCATGATCTGATGAGTCCCTGCGCTGCCCCAGCACCCTCGAACCATGGGACCATCAGGGCATGGAGCTTCTGACCAGAGGCACCCACCTGACATAGGCTTCGGTGCTGCTGGTGCCACCGCTCTGGTTGCGGGTCAGGTAGGTGTTGTGGGAGGAGGAGATGAAGTAGTGGCACAGGGGCTGGTTCATGTCCTGGTGCACCTTGGTGTGCTCCTGGTTGAGGATGTCACCGGCAGCCGAGAGGAGGTACATCATGAAGCCGTCCAGCATCATCAGGTCCTGCTGCCTGGCTGCGGGACACAGCAGTGGGGTGTCGCAGAGGGCTGGCACGCTGCTGGCAGGGTGGCACCCCAGGGACTGTCCCCAACTGGACGTTCCCTGTCTCCCAGCAGTGCCATGTTCACCTCAGACCTGGCACTGCGGTGCCCAGGGGACATGTAAGTTCCCTTGAGTGTCCCATCTCCATCCTGATGTCGCTCATCCTGCTAGTGCCACACTCACCCTGGACCTGGCATGGCGGCACCCATGAGATGTGGAGGTTCCCCGTCCCCACCCTGATGTCCTCTGTCCTCATAGTGCCATCTTGACCCCAGACTTGGCACTGTGGCACCCAGGGCATGTGGAAGTCTCTTTGGTGTCCCATCTCCACCCTGATGTCCCCCATCTGGCTAGTGCCACATCTACCCTAGGGGTACTACTGTGATACCCAAGGGACATGGACGTCCTTCAGCCCCACCATGATGTCCCCTATCCTCCTAGTGCCATGTTCACCCAGGACTGGCCATGTTGGGACCCAAGAGACATGGAGGTCCCTCGGCAGTGTCACATTCATGCTAGGGCTGGCACTGCATCACCCAGGAGACATGGAGGTCCACCTGCTGTCCACCCCCACCTTCACGTCCCCTGTCCCCACAGTGCCACATCCACCAGGGACCAGCAAGGCCATGGTGTTGGACTGCTGACACCCAGTGCCACCCCTGGGGAGGGACACGGGGACACTCACCCAAGCCTTGGCGGCAGTGTCACATTCATGCTAGGGCTGGCACTGCATCACCCAGGAGACATGGAGGTCCACCTGCTGTCCACCCCCACCTTCACGTCCCCTGTCCCCACAGTGCCACATCCACCAGGGACCAGCAAGGCCATGGTGTTGGACTGCTGACACCCAGTGCCACCCCTGGGGAGGGACACGGGGACACTCACCCAAGCCTTGGAGGACCCCATACCAGCTTGGGGGGGGGGGGGGGACACCACCAAGCAGAGCCCCATCCCCACGCCATCCATGACCTCCCTTGGCTCCAGCAGCGCCCATCCCACCATCCCACCACCACCCGAGCTGGCCGTCCT
>NW_009194929.1:402-1452 GCF_000690835.1 Fulmarus glacialis | reverse complement strand
GGCCACCCCCTGCCTCGTCCTGCCTCGTCCTCCCTGTCCCTTGGGGTTGGCAGCGTGTGTGATGAGTTTGGGGGGGCTCAGCTAGTGGCATGAGGGCTCGGGGATGGGTTGTCCCTAGGGAGGTGCAGGGGCATGTCCCCTCTGACCCTCCAGTCTGGGGTGGAGCAAAGCAGAGCGCCGTGCCTCAGTTTCCCCAGGTGGAAAGGGACTTTGGGAGATGCCCATGGGGACAGCACCCCATGGGGGGAAAATGTCACACCTTGGGGACCCACAGAGCAGAAGGGGTGAGACAGCTCGCCCCACCCTATCTTCAGCTCCTTCTCATGATGGGACCCAACCATTGGTGGTGGACCCAACCATTGGTGATGGTGGGTGGCTTTGGGTGTGACGAGTTTGACATTTCTCTGTGCTTGGGAAGACAGAGAAGGAGCCGGCATTCCCTCCTGGTGACAGCAGTGGGGGACAGTGGGTGATGGAGCACATGACGGGTACCTTGAAGAGCTTGTAGGCGTAGACATCATCCATATCGATGTTGATCATCCTCAGCATGCTCTTCACCTCCCGGAAGGACATCTTGTTGTCCTTGTTCCTGTCTGCTCGCTGCAGGACCCCATGGATCCAGCTACGCTGGGGTAAGGAAACCACCCGGCGTCACCCCCATGGCTGTCCCCAACCTGTCCCCAAGCCCCCATAGCTCTGACAAAGGATATTGGTCGAGCTTCTCCGGTTGACTCATGGCTTGCAGCCTCCCCATCAGTTTGGTGAGTCCTTGCACCCAGTGGCGGGCATCCTCCTCGCCCCGGGCGGCCAGGTCAAGGTTCTTGCGCTTGCCCTTGAAGACGAGGGTGAAGCAGTGCCGCTCGGGGAAGGCGGCACCGTACTTGCGTAGACCCTCCGACTGGTGTCCCTCGCGCACCCCCTCGATGTGCATCACCGAGACTGCAGGGACACGCGCGGTGATGGGGCCACCCCGGGGGTGGAGGTGGTCCCTCGGCATTTCTCCCACCCACGAGCATCCTGGCTGCTGATGAACACCCTACGTGTCCCCAG
>NW_009194929.1:0-268 GCF_000690835.1 Fulmarus glacialis | reverse complement strand
GTCTTGCAGCGGGGCCAGGTCCGGGCACCCGTCCCAAATGAGAGGGGGGAAAGAGGCGGGTGACGCTCGGGAGCGGGGACAGAGTCCAGCCGGGATGGAGACGGGACCTCGTGCTGGTCCCAGGGGGGATGGGCTCTGGGGGCTTGGCCTGGGGTGCACTGGGAGGCACTGGGTGCACTGGGAAGCACTGGAAGGTACTGGGAGGCACTGGGTGCAGTGGGCTGGGGTCTGGGTCCTGGGTTGGGGTCCGTGTTCTGGACTGGGGTCC